>NW_025335701.1:11121773-11217395 GCF_004798865.1 Varanus komodoensis | reverse complement strand
GACTGCCTTCCCCGCCATCCCAGCGAGCGCCCTGCGCCATCCGCCATCCGCCATCCGCTCTGCCTCTCGCGGCCCTCGCAATAAACAATAAAGCTCCCCGGCTTGCAGCGACCCAGGTCCGGCTGGGGCCAGGACGGATTTTTCCGGACACGCACCTTCCCCCTGCTCGCCCCCTCATGCACCTGGCTCGCGCCTCCTCCGTACCTTGCACCTTCCCATGCAGGTGTGGGAACCCTTCCCTGCCCGGCTCTCTCGGGTTGCGTTTATATCCTCCCTGTGAAAGTTCTGCCACTGCCCTTCCGCGGGATCCTGTCGTGGGAAGTGCCGGCCTTCTGTCAAGTTTCAGCATCATGGCATTCTGTCCCGCCCCAGCCTCCAATGCAGCCTCCAATTCTTTTCCCGGGGTTTTGTGCGCGCAAGGCAACCGCGCCGGGGTGAGAATTACACTAACTTTCCATCTGCAGCGCCTACTAGCCCCCGAGAGGAGCAACTGCAAAAAGTCACTCATCCCCCCCCCCCCCCCAGTTGCTATTGTTCAAAAAGGTCCATTCACATCAATGGCAGAAGGCATTGGGAAGTCTCTTTGCATATCGGTGCACGAGGAGAAGGGCGCCTAATTTTGGGCTGCCCCTTGTTAATTGTTCTGACACTTCCCCTTCTGCTCACCAGTACAAGAAATCCAAGTGGGTGTCATGCCCCCCCCATGAAAAGTTATCTTTTGTAGCAGGGATACACATAAACTTTCTTTTTCCTAAGGGGAGTTGGCTTATTTATTTATTTCCCAAGTACAAACTACAGGAGAAGGGGGGAATTTTCTCATTAAAGTTACATCCCTGCAGTTAGTTCAATTACTTGATATATGCAGAAGATGTTGTAAATTTAAAGATTTAAATAGCTTACAAAGATGCCGGAGGCTCCATCAGTTAATTTCCTTAATTTATGGATTTTTTTAGCTCAGCTTCTGCAAGGGGGTGGGGGGGGGGAGAAAAGAAAGAGAGAACTAGGTCAGTGGAGAGATGTGCATCCAGCTCAAGATTCCACGCTGGGCTCCTCCCGTCCCTCCCGCTGGCTCCGGGTTGGGAGGCCTTCTCTGACCACTGCCCTGGGAGGAGCTCTTGGCCCCGGGTGGTTCCAAACATGCGCTGCTGCTGGGAGGAGGGTCGGCTCCGATGCTCCAGTTCTTTGCAAGCAGTTCCTGGCCTGGAGGTGGGGCAAGGCTTGGCCCTTGGCTGTCGGCCTCCTTTCCTTCAGGGGGTTTGGGGGGGCAGGATGCTCAGCAACAGGGCTGCCCAGGGAAGGGCATCGCTTGCGTGGTCCCCGACTTGAGAGCAGTGCCTCAAAGGGGGACAAGACAGGGCTAGCTCCATCTTTGCAAGGCTGATCCTTTCCAGATGTGTTGGACCAGCACCCTCAGCATCGCCCAGGCCACACAGCTGGCGGTTCTAGCCCAGTACATCTGGCAGACCCCAGGCTGGGGAAGACTGAGCCGGATGGACCATTGTTAGCAGCTGCCTGTTCCTAGGGAGGGCAGAAACAACGCGGCATTTTGCTTTACATTTTGTGATGGTAAGGCTGTTGTCACAACTGTCCAGCTTGGCACGACTGGGGAGGGGAAAAGACGCCATGGAGGTTTCCCTCCTTTCATGGTCACGCAGACACAGTTTAATCGAGACTGTGGGCATAAAACCGGTGCAACAACTGGGAACGGGCTTTCACCCCGTCTCCGTCACATGCCGCTCTGCCTACCTCCCATCTGCAAAAATTTGGTTTCCCTCTATTTTAAGAAATTTGAGAAATAACACATACAGGTCCTCTGCTGAGCTAAGCCACACTTCCTGTCGAATGGACCTGATGGTTTCTTTTCCACACAATAACATTTAATTTGGGGAAAGACACGATGCAAAATTGTTTACATCTCTCTTCTGCCCAACTCAAACAGCCATGGGAAGAGTTAAAAAGAAGTTGCCCACAGAAAATGTGTGTTTTCTGTACTGGAAACCTACATCGCACTTGGATCTTTCTTCTCACTTCTCTGCCTTTTTTGTGGCCTGGCGTTTCAGTATGTGTGAATATATACATATGAATTAATACTTAAAAGATGTAATACAAACTAAACTGCACCAGGAAGCAACATTGCAATGTGATTAAGTATTGGTGTTTTCAGCCTAACATTTCTTTTCCCACTAGATGAAGTTTCTAAGATTTGCAAGGTACATGTCAAGGACGGGTGTATAAATGGATTTTTATTTATTCACAACTCGAAGACTAATTGCTTCTCTTTGCCTCAAGGCCAAGAGATTGGTTTTAATATGACACTTCAAAAGTATTCATAGAACTACAGAGATACTAAAGTGTCATTGTTTTAAGAAAGAAATCTCACGGTGGTACTTGTGACCCTGGAAAATAAAATCTTTCACCAGTGCTGTAGGTTTTTTTCAGTCTCTCAGAGTTTCATTTAAAGCTCAACTATTAAAAAGTGTACAAAGGAAAATATTAAATATTGTTGTGTCACAACCAAGAAAAAAAGAAACCATTGTAAAAGGAAGTCCTCCTCCTCTTCTGAGAAGAACTGCTGTGCCTTTTAAAAAATTCATTCAAATGCATGACATGAAACTTGTAATCTTAGAAATGGAATACCAGCCTTAAATATGTTAGGATAGGACAGAATTCAGTCTAAGTGTGTTTTAATTTTTTGAAAGTTCCTGACTAAATGAAAAACATGCTTATGAAAAACATTTTTAAAAGAAAGCTGCAATATTTTGCCTTTTCTCGTCATTTCTTGAAGATGTAGCACTGAAGAGGTTTAATGTGAAACAGGCCTTGTACTGGGGGATTTGCATTTCGTTCTGTGTTGCATTGGGTTACTTTGAGGATGAAATATTAGTTGCCAGTCAAAATTTCCATGCCTTTGTCTTTCATCTGTTTTTCATGGAATCCAGTAAGAAAAAGACACGGTTCCAAGAAATCCATTTGGATTAGGAAAGAGGGTAAAAGGCATCATCCAGCATTCATCTACTAAGCTCAAGCACTACTGCAGTGGGCAAACTGGGGAAAGCCTGGAACGTGCTCAGAGGGCTGGTGCCCCCGTGCAGATGCCCCATGGAGAGTCTGTGGGACTGTGGCAGGGGGCTTGGGCACAGCCTGAGCACTGGGTTTGCCTCCAAGACCGGATCAGCTCGGAGCAGTAGGTGGACGTCAGACGCTTGAGAGTCTGTCTGGTACACTTCACAATGCGCTAAGCCAGTCGGGGGGCCTTCTGCTCGTCCTGCCCAGCGGATGTCTGCCCCCAAATCCTACCCCAACAGGTCCACCGGGTCCACTGGAGCCCGGTCTTCTGGTTCCAACAATGGCAGGTGTGCCTTCGCGCCTCGTACATGAGGGAAGGGGACAGACACCTGGTCTGTACTCCCAGCACCTGGCCACCAGAGGTCTCCAGCTGGCAAGGAAGGAGAATCCATGGAGCCATCTTGGCTACAGGATACGGTCTTTGGATGGTGGGCACAAGCACACAAGAGCTTCCTCAGATGCTTGCAATGCCCTCTGGAGGCTGGTCAGTATATTCTTATCAATTTCACTTCCGTATCACTCCATAGCCAAATCTGCCTGGATGGTCTGGAGCAATTCATGTCTGAGTATGTGGGAAGATAATGTACCTTCAGAAGGGCATGTCTACCATGGTTTGGCTGATGGTAACACCAGGACATTCCTCACGGCGTGACAATCAAACTCCAGAAATGCCTTCTCTTCCATGCGCTGCTCAGTCCCCTCCAACCAGCTGAGAAGAGCATGTTTTGCCCAAGGGGTAAACCATGCCTACCCCGATCACCACATATGAGTTCCTCCGTGCTTGTCCCTTCTGGGAGAGCGACAGGTCAGTTGCAGATCCTGGTGGAGCCCTGGAGAACTCTATAGGATGGACTGAAGAGTAAGATCATGCAACTTCTGACTGGTGCGCAAGGCAAAATTTCACTACGTGTCCTGCCTGCCTTCACCTTATGAGAAACTCAGGCAGTAGGTATGTCCTCCTCCTCTCCATTCCACCTTCTTGGCCCCCAGTGGGTGAGGCAGAGAATTGGGGCCTGGGCCAAAGGCGCTGCATGAGCTTCACGGCCAAGAGCGGACTTGAGCCTGGGTCCTTGGATCCAAGTCCAGGGTCCTGCCAGCGGTTCCTCAGGGTGGCAGTGGCCTCCCGAGGCCTTGAGCAGGTGCGCAAGCTGCAGACCTTCAGCTCGATCTTCCAGGCACTCAACCCAGGACTTCTTATGTTGAGAATGGCCATGGCTGGACCATGTGCCCATCAGCCCATGTTTGACCAAGACCATGTTGGGTGGATGAAGCTGTTCAGCTGGCAGATTCCTGCCACATGTGAGAGGTGAGGCAAGGGACCGACAGTTTCTCAGACTTACTTCTGCTCTGCTGGGGAAAGTTGAAGGCAGAAGACGAGGAAGGCCAGCCATGAGATGGATGGACTCCATCAGGGAAGCTCCAGCCTTGAGCTCACCAGAACTGAGCTGGGCGTCATGCAAGGCTTTGCTCATGCAGAGCGTTGCTGTAAGACTCGACGGCACAACGCAGCAAACGATTCCTGCCAGAACAGTCCCGGAGTGTCGGTGACCTAGGCTGCTTAGTGCCCCGTCCTGATGCGAAGTTACTCGCTGGACTGCGGTATTCTGGCTGCAAGAACGCTCTTCCCACGATCCGTAGGCATTGCATGGAACGGAAACTTTGCCTGAGCACCGCTTTAATCAAATTAGAGTTGCGATAATTAAAATAATCTATGTTTATATACAGAGAGGGATACACAGATGCACATGTGTACACAATAGACACACATGTTCACCATCGAACAGCAGCAGATATGCGGGGTGTGATTGCTCACCGCTCTGCTAGAGACATTCTTGTTCCCTGGGGATTCTCGCAAGCTACAGGGTTTTCTCAGGCCTGTGTCTGAATAGCTGGCTCCCCTGGATGATATGTGAAATCCCGTGGAACCAGATGCTGCCTCTCTGGAGAATTCACCGCCACATCCTGTCTCTGCTTCTTGCTGCAATCGTCTGAAATAAGACATAGCAGAGAAGAAGCAAAGCCCACCCTCCTTGCAGGGCGACAGTTGGGCTTGCCAGTGGGGCTCCGTGGAAGCACCACTGCCGGACACTTGCAGTGGGGATTCTTGCATTAGGATTGTCCATCCTTTGCTCCATTTCTATCCCACCCCACAGCTGCAGCTCTCCGGGCGGTTTACGGCAATGCATTCAAACAATAAAATGCAATGCAAGTAACGTAAAGCAACAGTGCCAACGAATTGGAAATTCATTTAAAAGAGCTTCGAAATACAGTACACACACAGTAAGAAGACCCAGCAGGAAGAACGATTGCCTGGATAGGCCCCGGATGGCCAAGGAGATCTGCCAAGGTCTGCCCTGAAGCAGAACACTTGGACCGCCATCTCTCAGGACCGATGGGCCGTGAAACCCTGCGTGTGACCTTTCTGCAGGCATGGGCAACCTGGGTGGCCGTGGGGGCCAGTTTCCCCCGGAGCGGCTCATGAGGGCCATGTCCTCTCCCTGCTCCTGGAACTGCCTCCACACGCCTCCCCATGTTGCAGGTGGAGTCCACCTGTGGTGGCCAGAGAACCAGGGTTGCCATCCCTGGACCTCTTCCCGCAGCAGCCCCCTGGGCATCCAGACATTGTGGAGGGCACACCAGTAGCTGGTCCACAACAAGCCGGAGGGGGCACATAAACTTTCTCCTTGCAGCCTGCCTTTCACCACTGGCAATTGCTTCTCCTTCTGCTGTCTTTTCTGGGGCAGCTTTTCCAGCTGGGCTGGGAACTGGCACAGCGAGAAAGCGATGGGCGTTCCCTTCTGGATCTCTGCCCTGGATCAAGCCAGAGCTTCCAAACGTGTGACGGGGGGGCAGCCAGGGAACACTGCTGCTGCATATTCCCTGCGCCTGCCGTGCAGCGCGCGCGCTCTCTCTCTCTCTCTCTCTCTCTCTCTCCTGACTTTAAAAACCCCTCGGCTGAGAGGCCTTCAGAGCAAAAGCAAGCCGCCAGGGCTTTCTCTGAGCAAGCACACCTGGGCCACCTTTGAGGCGGTGAGGCTTTGTGGGCAAGGGAAGGCCAGGAGGCGCTGCAGGCCAGCGCCTCCCCCCACAGCGTGCCTGGCCACAGAGAGGGAGGACGGGGAAAGCAAAGCGAAACGCAGGGCGTCCACCCCTTCTTCTCTCTGGCAAGCCGGGGGTGGAAGAGAAGAGCAGGCAGCTGGGGAGCCCCTGGGGCAGGGAGCAGCCAAGCCGCGAGCCGGGGTTGGGGAGGGCGTGCCCAGGACGTGTGGGGTCTGCGGAGACCAGTGGGGAGCAGGGGATGCTTGCATGCGCCTCTGAAGGGAGGCCTGCTAGGCAGGGCTTGGGGGCTCCGGTGGCGTTGTGCTTTTTCACGCACGAGGAGCTCGGCCGAGGCGAGTGACGTGGACAGAGCTTGGCTGGTGAACCCAGCACGGGAGAAAGCGTGCAGGGAGGGTGAGCTGGGGTGGGCAGAGGCGAGGAGAGTACTTGCAGTGAAGCAGGTTTCTGCTGGTGCTGAAAACGGCGGGCTCAACAGACCTGCTCGGACCCTGCGGTGCCCTGCCTTCCATCGCTCGGGCGGCTCACACCTAGCCGCCCTTGCCCGAGGTGGCGTCTTGGGGTGGTGCCCAGGACAGCTCCTCATATTGCTGAGTATGCCCAAGCCCCAAAAGTTTGCTGCGTCTGCCTGTCCGCCTTTGTGCCAGGAAACCTGCTTGAACGTACGCGTTCCAGTGGACTCGCTCTTGGCAAGTCAGCCTGAGTGCTCTGCTCTGCAGCTCTTTAACAGGCATTTAGGGGTAAGCTCTAGACCTCTTTATTGTCCTGCAGCTGCACAAAAGTGTAAACAGACGCATGGCATTTCCATCTCGCTCTTTTTGCTCCATGCATTTTTGGAAGCCGAGAGAGAGGAGAGAGAAAGAGAGAGAGGTCACCATGTTTTGCAGCTGAGTCGTCTTTCCCATCTCCTCCCTTCCTTTCCATTCATATTTTACTCCAAAGTCACTGTTTGGGCATTCTTGTCAATCAAAACTATCTTCCTGGAAGGCTTTTCACACAAAGGCATTTTAATATCTGCATTAACTCAGTAATCAATGTTGGATTGTGCTGCTCAGTAATAGTCTATAAACATAGCAGGTAAATTTAGTTTGAAATAAAAATGATTTGGTGCTACTGAGCTCAGTACAAGGCACTTGTTAAGAAGGGTTTATGGTAACAATTACACACTAATGTTTCTGTCCATCCTGGCAAATCATACAAGTCCCCTCCTTTGTGGTGGGGGCGAAATTGAATATACAGCAAACTGTTACTCACTTTAAGTTCTGCTCCTTCAGCTTACTCTTAGAGACGGATGGGAATTGATTTTCTGACACAAAGAGCTTCTTTTATGTATAAGGTGCATTTAAAATGACCAAGCATCGCATTAGAATGTTGTCTGTTTTCCATCAATAATCTTTAATTTTCTCTGCATTTATGCATTCCTGCATCTCTTCAGCTCACAAGGAAAGAAGTGGGGAAAATGGGAAGCATTTCAAAGAGGGAGAGGTGGGGGTGGGCTGGGTAGTGGGGGGGGGGCATTGGCAGAGGTGGGGCAGTTGTTGAATCCCCAGCAGTCAGTCACACACGTCCATCCATCGTCTTCGTCACAGGAAGAGAAAACGGAGGCCAAAGACATGCAAAGGGAGTGGGTGGGAAAGGCTCCCAAAGGGACCCCTGCCTCTTTGGGGTGCGGGGGCAAGTCCCGGCCCGCAGAGCTGGGAGTCCCCCGGGGGCCCAGAGAAGCCACCGCGCTGCTCGCTCGATGGAGGACAGGCCACCGCTGTGACTCGGGGGACAGAGGCGCACGGAGAGCCGGAGTGGGGGTCACCTGCAGGTCAGGCCGCTCGCCTGGATCAGAATCGGGCTCGGAGGTGTGCGCGGGGAGGCACCGTGCCGGCCGAGGCGCCTCCCTGGGAAGGACGAGCGAGCGTCCCGCTGCTCAGCCCCTGCCCCCTCTGATCAAGGCGGGTGCCTGGGGGGCCAGGAAGGGCCTTCCCTTTTGTTCTTTTCAGTGCAGAAGAACAGGGACGGGGGGTCAGCTGCCTGTGACCCTCTCATTAAAATACACAGCCACGGCTCCGATTTGGGGTCTAATTAATTAGAAAGCACCCCAGGAAGGGAGCGGGGGAGGGAGGGAAGCGAGTCCAGAGATATCTGCACCGTAAATGCTGCCCGTTAGCCGGCTTCTCCTCAGCTGCACTGCGCTCCATCCATAGGGCTGCAGAGCCCCCACTTCCCGTGCCTTCCAGGGATTTGATCTGAAGCCATGGCAACTGCCCTCCCCTCCTGGAATTCGCTCCTCTGAGCCAGCCCCCCCCCGGTCTTGCTGGAATGCTGGCACAGAAGGCAGCACGGCCTACTGGTTAGGGAAGCCTGAGGCATCCACAGGGGACGCTTCCCCCACCACCCCACTGTGGCCCCCCTGGATTCTGGGGCACAAAGTGAGGGGCTGGATGGCTTTGAGGCTGAACCTCCGCGCACGGGCCAAATTCCGCTGTGGAGAAGGGCCCCGGGCTGCACGGCGATGGCAGGGGGAGGCAGGAGCGTTGGGACGGTCCAGAAACGCCTTCAATAAAGGAACAGCAGGAGGGCAAAGTGCCGGCTGGTGGCAGCTGGAGCCCTTCCTTGCCCCGCTCTCCGTAGCGAGGCCGACTTCAGGGACGGAGGACTGAGGAGCTCGGCGTTTCGCAGCAGAAGAACCGGGCCACTGCCCCCTGATTCAGGATTTGGGGCAGAGGGAGTAGCGCCAGGATTGGTCTCCTAGGAGGGCAGGATTTGCCCCCCCCCCCACCCCCGGGCCTGTGGGTCTGCACCCCAGCTATGAAGGAGAACAAGGATCTGGGAGGGATGCTGGGACCGGGGCAGAGGGGCTGGTCTGCAGAACCCTCTCCGGGCCAGAGCTGGCTGCTTCCGGGCAGCTCCTCCCGTCCATTTGCTGCCTCCGAATTTCCTTCTCCGAACGGGAAGCCAGCGCACCCATTAGTCGCCGGTGCATTTGGCACAGTCCCCAGCTATGGGGGCATTTGTGCGCCTCTGGATTTGGGCCCCTCTGATCTCCGGGTGGCATTCCCTGCTGCCTGCACATCCGGTCCTAGGCCAGGAGTTGTGGGGGAATCGAGTCGGCATCTATGCGGACCTGGAGCCAGAGGCCTGGTGGGTTGGAGCCATCTGGAGCACGTGTGTTTGTGCCTAGCCCAGCGTGGGCTCCGCCGTGTCCTGCGACCAGTAATTGTGCCTTGTATTATGCACACCCATCTGCATATGTAAACGAGCGCTTGAAAATGTGCAGCTTGCTTGGTATTCTGGTTCTTAGAGCGGGATGTCTTGGGCTGGGCAAAGAAGGCGCCCGGTATGTGGACTCGGAAGCGAGTCCTACGGGGATCCCTGGAATCGCATAGACGGATCCATTCAGGGTTTTATCCCTAAGATCCGTGGGGAGAGCCTGGACGTTTCTGGCCCCTTTCACGCTGCATTGCAAAGTGCAGCCAGCCTCTTTCGGCTGCCGCCTTTCTCTGTGCCGGCAGTTGGCTTCCCAAAAGCAGAGGCTGCTTCCCCCAACTCATCACTCCTGAATTCAAAGTTTGCTTGCTCCCCCCCCGCCCCACTTTCTGCATTTCAAGCATTTAGCACTGTGAAAGAACCTGCACCAAAGCCAGGCCACCACGGAATAAATGACGGGGGAGCAGGGAAGAAGGGGGGCAGGGGAACGAGGGGTTTCCCCAGGTGGCCAAATCTGGTTTGCAAAATTTGATTTTGCTGCTCAGTGCCTGCAGTTGGTGGAAGAACCAAAGAGCAACTATGAGATACCTGGAGAAGACTTTGGCAGAGCGGAAAATACTAAACAATAACCTTCACAAAGAAATAAAGCTTACGCAAAAGCTGAATTAATATTAAATTAACCGGAGAGAGCCAATGTGATTTAGCAGTTAAAAGTGTGGGATTGGGATCTGGGTGATCTGGGTTCCAGTCCCTGCACAGTCATGGAGCAAACTGGATGTCCTTGGGTCAGGCACAAGTTCTCAAGCCCAGCCTACCTTGCAGGGTTGTTGTGGGGATAAGATGGAGAGGGGGAGGAGAATTGGTTTACCGAGCCTCCATCTCTCACACAGGACTTCCGGTCCCTTCGAGGCCAGGGCTGGAGTGCCTCTACTTGGTGTTGGGCGACTGAGACAGATTGGGGATTCTGTTGGTGTACCGTGCACCCTTCTGCCCAACAGTCTCCCTGCCTGAGCTGACGGAGACCGTCTCGGACCTGGTGTTGAGGACCCCCAGGATGTTGGTCCTGGGGGACTTCAATCTCCATGCCGAGTCTGGTCTGACCGGGGCGGCTCAGGACTTCATGGCCTCCATGGCGGCCATGGGGCTGTCTCAACATGTCGCCGGCCCGACCCATGAACGTGGACACACTCTGGACCTGGTTTTCTCGACGGGGCAGGAAGAGGGTGACCTGAGGGTGAGGAATTTATGTTTGACTCCCCTGTCACGGTCAGATCACTTCCTGGTGAGGTTTGAGCTCGAGAGCGGCCTCTCCCTCTGTAAGGGTGTGGACCCGATTGTGTGGGTCCGCCCCCGGAGCCGGATGGATCCGGAAGGATTCCTGAAGGCCCTGAGGGAGTTTCCGGCTGACAAGACTGGTGCTCCTGTCGAGGCTCTGGTCGAACTGTGGAATGGGGAGATGACCAGGGCTGTGGACACGATCGCTCCTAAGCGTCCTCTCCCACCGGGCAGAGCCTGCTCTTCCCCTTGGTATACACCTGAATTGCGGGCGATGAAGCAGGTTGGGAGATGGCTAGAGTGTAGGTGGAGGAAATCACGAGATGAATCTGACCGAACACACTTGAGAGCCCACTATCGGGCCTATGCTGTGACGGTGAAGGTGGCGAAAAAGAAGTTTTTTTCCGCTTCCATTGCCTCCTCACAATGCCGTCCGGCGGAGCTTTTTCGAATGGTGCAAGGCCTGGTTCGCCTGGGTCCTAAGGAAGATCCAGTTCCACCCTCAAAGGCCCGCTGTGATGACTTTGCCAGGCATTTCAGGGAGAAAATCGCTCAGATTCGTCACGAGCTGGACACCGCTAATGAATCAGAGGTTTCTGGGGAGACGCCAATGCTGCCATCTGGTCCAGAATTACTGGATGAATTTCAGTTATTGTGGCCCAATGATGTGGACAAGGTGCTTGGACAAGTACATCCCACCACTTGCCTATTGGACCCTTGCCCGTCTTGGTTAATAAATAATTCCAAGCACGGGATTGGGACCTGGATCTTGGAAGTGGTTAACGCTTCTCTGAGGGAGGGTCGGGTGCCTGCCCCTTTAAAGGAGGCGGTAGTCCGACTGGTCCTGAAGAAGGTGTCACTGGATCCAGAGATGGCCACTAACTATAGACCTGTGGCCAACATCCCGTTTCTGGGCAAGGTGTTAGAGCGGGTGGTGGCGGGACAACTCCAAGCACTCTTGGATGAGACTGATTATCTGGACCCATTTCAGTCCGGCTTCAGACCCGGGTACGGTACTGAATCTGCCTTGGTCGCCCTGTACGATGACCTGTGCAGGGAGAAGGACAGGGGGAGTGTGTCCTTGTTGGTTCTTCTGGACCTCTCAGCGGCTTTTGATACCATCGACCATGGTATCCTTCTGGATAGGCTTGCGGGATTGGGGGTCGGAGGCACTGCTTTGCAGTGGTTCCGCTCCTATCTCAATGGCCGATTCCAGAAGGTGGTGCTGGGGGACTATGGCTCTGCGCCATGGCAGCTTTGCCATGGGGTACCACAGGGCTCCATTTTGTCCCCTTTGCTGTTTAACATCTATATGAAACCGCTGGGAGAGGTCATCAGGAGGTGTGGGCTGCGGAATCAAAAGTACGCTGAGGATACCCAGCTCTACCTCTCGTTTTCCAGGTGAGGCAGTGGCTGTGCTGAACCGGTGCTTGGCCGAGGTAATGGGTTGGATGAGGGCCAATAAACTGAAGCTAATCCAGACAAAACGGAGGTCCTGTTGGTTGGCGGATCAGGCTTCGGAGAGGGTGGATTTGACCTGGTCCTGAATGGTGCAACAATCCCTCTTAGGGATAAGGTCTGCAGCTTAGGAGTACTCCTCGACCCGGAGCTTTCATTGGAAGCTCAGGTGACAGCAGTGGCGAGGAGCGCTTTCCTTCAGCTTCGGCTGATTCATCAGCTGCGCCCCTACCTGGAGTATGACTGCCTGGCGACAGTGACACACGCGCTGGTGACTTCCCGCCTAGACTTCTGTAACGCGCTTTACGTGGGGCTTCCCTTGAAGACGGTCCGGATACTTCAATTGGTTCAAAATAGAGCTGCCAGGCTGCTGACAGGGACTGGGCGTTATGTTCACATGACTCCAGTCCTCCGTCAGCTTCACTGGCTTCCCATTGAAGTCCGGGCCCAATTCAAGGTGTTGGTTATGACCTATAAAGCCCTAAACGGCTTGGGTCCTGGCTACCTGAAGGAGCGCTTACACCCATATATGCCCGGCCGCCCCTTGAGATCTGCGGGAGAGGCCCTTCTCCAGGAACCCTCCGTGAAAGAAATTAGGAGGGTAGGTACTCGGAGGAGGGCTTTCTCTGCGGTGGCGCCCAATCTATGGAATGTGCTCCCCAGAGAGGTCCGCCTGGTGCCGTCGTTATTTGTTCTTCGGTGCCAGGTGAAGACCTTTTTATTTAAACGTCATTTTAATTGTTAACAATATTTACTTATTTATCTGGCCAGGGCTGCTTCTTTTCTTTTATAACTTCTTTTATAACTTTTAGATCTTTTATTTATTTTATATTGTTAATTTTAATTTTATATTGTTATTTTTGTATTTTATTGTATTTTATTGTGTTGTAAGCTGCCCCGAGGCTTCAGCAAGGGGCGGCATAGAAATGTTCTAATAAATAAATAAATAAATTATGGAAGCAGAGTTCCTTGGAGGGGGAAAAGGCAGGATAAAAATATACGGCAAAAATAAATTGATAAGGGACATTTCAAGTTCAGCACTGAGCATCTGAGCTGGTGCTCCATGAGGAAGGCGTTTTCATGTTGTGTCAGCTCGAGAGCGTGTTTTTTACATTGTCTATTTGAACGTGTTGGCTCACGCTGGTAAGGCTGCCACCTGGCGCTCCAGTCCAGCCCTCTGGGGTTGCAGTGCCTCTCCTAAAGTGCTGTTGTCGTCATGTGCCATCAAGCTGTCTCCCACTTATGGTGGCCCCCAGAATGCCCAGTCCTTGACAGCCCAGCTTGGCCGTGGCTTCCTGGGCAGAATCTGTCCGTCTCGGAGCGGCTCCTCCACTTCTGCTTGATGGTTTTCTCCAGGGACTCTCGCCTTCATCCGAAGTGTTTTCGCTTAAAATATGCTGGCGCTTTTACCCCCACGCTTTTTGCTTCTGACCCCTCCTCCATGGCTGGAACAGAACCCCCAAGATCTCCTCCAAAGAGGTTGGGTGCCCGCAGCTCAGCACGGCTGCCCCAGGCATTACGAAGCTTCTCCCACCTTTTGAACTGAACTTGGTCCTCGGATGGAAGGGTAGGTCCACCCTCCTGACATCCACATTCCAAGCATCTTACTTCAAATACTGCAGAAAAGGAATGTCTAAGGCAACAGAGTCTCTGGATCTCCAGCCCTGCGCTCCTTCTCTCTGTGACAACGTCGGTCGCGTTGGTTGCTCTTGTTCCTCCTTGCCGGTATCAGCAGAACATTAGCATGGTGGCAAGGCAAGGTGTGCCGAGGGTGGCAAAGGCCGCCGCCGGTGTTGGTAGCCCCAGGCCAATGGCCGAAGATGGATGGATGCCTTGAACCCCAGCTCACGTGCTTCCCCAGATGGGCACTGCCGCTCAGGCAGCGTTCCTGGCCATTGCTCTTGGAAGAGGAAGTCCCAGCCTTTGCATGAGGGCAGCCGTGGCTGCTGCTGCTGCTTCTTCCCAGCCGCTGCGCATCCAGCAGACGTGGTTCGGCTCACCCTTCTCCTTGCTGTCCTGCAGTTGTGCTGCTTCAGCCTTCCCGAGCCTGCTTCTGCCCTGATCTTTTTCCCTGCAGCTTCAGCCGGCTTGGAAGGTGGGCAGCTCCCTGGGGAAGCATTAGACCCGAATAACTGGGGGCAAGCCGGTCAGAGCAGCCTCCTTTGGTTTGTGATGCCACTTTCCAGGCATCGGCTCCTCTCCTGGGAGCGGATCATGGCCACATGTTGCATCGGCAGGACTCTCCTTCAGAAGAGCTTGTTGAGGGAGTCAGTTTGGTTTGCCCTGAACTTTGCAAATGTTTCCACTCTTGCATGTGATTCATTCCCAAGTCTGAGCTTTTAAAAGCGTTTGCATGCCATTTGTGTGTTTTGATCCTAATTTATCCTAATAATAATTGCAGCATTGCATGCAGTTTTCCTGACAGAAGGCATTCTGGATTTCTCCCACCGACACATGACGGTATGTGCTCCTGTTTGCACTTTCTCCTAGTACATATGAGCCATCTCATTTGAAGTTCGAAGTAGTGTGAATTTCAGATAATTGCACCTCAGTTTGGGAACTTGTTTCAGGCTTCATGCACAATGGTGTAAGTTTGTATTAAACTGTAAACCAGGCGCATTTTCCCTCATGATGGCTATTTCCCAACGGGCCAGGAGTAGTCCGATCCAGAGATCTTGATTTACTTTGTTAGCCAGAGCATTGTCATGAATTCAGTGCAAAACCTTGCCAGCCAGTGCTTCAGTTTCATCTTTAGAAAGCTGAAAGTTGCAGCTAGATCAAAGTCTCCGATATGAAAAACAAAGTTGCGTTTTGAAGCAGGCAGCGAGAAAATTGCCTTGTCGGAGTCAGAGCTCTTGGCATTTCTGGCACGTTGGGAAGAGGTGAGGAGGGGTGCCAGCTTCTTGCGAAGGGGTTCTAGGATTCATTTCTCCAACCAGATATTGATGCAGGGAAATCCATCCCATATGTACTACTGAGCATTTAGGGTTGCTCAGAATGGAACGTTGCCCTGAGCGCGTGCGTGCATGTTGCAGAGAGATGTGCGATGTCGTTTCACAGACACGAGTGCCCCGCTCGGCTCGCAAGGAGAGGAAGAGGGAGGTGGGGAAAGGAGAGGCCCTGTCTTTCTCCTCGTGTACCTTCTTGAGCTGGTCAGTTTGGAAAAGCTCACCCTCTTTCCCTTTTCTTGTGAAGGGCAGGCTTCACCCAATGGGCAAGTCAGGCACCTGCCGATGCTCATTTGAACTGGGATTCATGTTCTGCATCCTGGAATGGACAGCAAAGCTGGCTGAAGAGGCAGCGTCTGCACCGGCTGGTTGAGCGTCTTCGTGTGTGAGTGTGGGTTCCCTTCAAGGGGCAGCGCTCCTGGTCGGGCCCCTGCCAAAGAACCGGGAAGGGAAGCCTGTGCAAGTAGGTGAAGGGGCAACCAGAGAGAACCTCTGGGCTCTCATCTGAAGAGCAGCCAAGGCGTCTTGAGAGATCCCGAGAAGACTTGCCTGCTCCAGTCCGCACGTGGGTCATTTTGCAGCGCTTTGATAGACGCTTTGTCTGTTGCTGCTAATTTTGATATTCCATTGTTATTGGTTTCCTGCTTTAATCATGCTTAATCGATCGTTACTGGCCACCTATTACATTGGAAATTGTCTTTGGAGGGGATGCCACGAAGGCACAATGGAAATCCATGACATAAAGTTGATAACATTGATAAACAATCAGTTCAGTTCAGTTCAAGATTTATATCCCACTTTTTCCTTTTAAAGCACTCAAAGTGGCTTACATCATTCTCTCTATCTTATCCCCGCAACAACAGCCCTGTGAGGTGGGTTGGGCTGAGAGTCTGTGACTGGCCCCAAGTCACCCAGTGGGCTCCATGGCCGAGCGGGGACTAGATCCTGGATCTCCCAAGTCTCAGCCCTGGGTTCTTAAGCAGTTTGCCACACTGGTCTTAATGATAATCAGGAACGCAATGGGCTCGCGTGTGGGAAGCCCTGATGAATCCGGCAGCATGCGTGGACTTGGAGAAAAGGGGCGGCCAACGTGGTCAGGAGGTCAATTCCCCGGTAAGGAGATTGGCTGTGCGGGCTTTTTAGTCTAGCGTTCAGGTGAGCAAAAGGGGCCTCATAACGGGAGGAGGTGAAACACACGCGGTTAGCGAGATGCTTTTCTCCCTCACTCGTGAAGCAGAATGTGGAGGCAGACTGGAGGGAATGGGATGGAAACCTCTAGCGGAGGATGGAAGGGTGGCTGTCGAGCTGGATGGCTTTAAAAGGCGGCAGGACAAGCTGATGGCCGAGGAGTCCAGCGGCTCCCAGCCCTGATGGCTCTAGGCTCCCTCCAGCAGCATCTGCCAAGCCGAGAAGAACCGCCACCTCTTCTGCAATGCAGAGAGGACTTTGGGCAGCTTCAGGCTCTTACTTCCATTTTTAAGGAAGTCCTGGCAAACCTCTTTCGTGGAGCCTGTGTGTTCACCCACACACCCCACCCTGCTTTTACCATGCCAGAAACAGGAGCGAATACCTAGAAGGAAGGCTTTCTGAGAGGAGAGTCAAGGTAACATCAGAAGCATTGCAATGTCATCTCAAAACGGCCTGTTTTGCAATACTGCACTATTTTCCATCAGCGTTCCTTGCCAGAAACTGTGGAATTCCTGCTTAACATCCCAATATTTATCTGCATTAATGATCCCCCTTGCTGGACATCTTCAGCACATTTCTCCCAGGCAGTGATAAAAATATGAATGGAATGGATCCCCAAGCTGGACTTTTGGGGAGTTTTTCTGCTTGCTTCGTCCAACTTGCCATCTTGCAAAAGCTTCTGCTTTCTTCCCTGAACTAGGAAACATGCCTTAGGGAACCCATCATCTTGGAGGGCTCTGAAAATTCCTCGTTGTAGTAAGGAGATGCGCCGGCTCAGGAAGTGCCCTTGTGAGATGCCCAGCTTGCGGGATGGAGCATGACAACGATCCACGTTTGAGCATTGCCCTGCGCAAAGGAGGATCGGACAAGCGGAGGGATGCTGACCTTCCTCGCCTGGCTCCCTCTGTGCCTGTGCGTTGCGCGTCTGTGGGATGTGATCCGAAGGTAAAGTGGGGGAGGCAAGAGCAATGGGAAAGAGAAGTGTGACACCTGGTGGACAGAGACTGCTGGGAAACAGCTCTGCACCTTCGCAACATGGGCGTCTTGCGCATGGAGCCGGCTTTCCCACTTGGCACATGATCATGCGGCTCATTTGCAGCGGCTTTTCTACCCTTGGATGTAGTGAGCATAATTAGATGCTCTTCAGAACTGTTTGCCTCCTGGTTTATACCTGTGCTGGCCATCAGAAACATGCCTGGTTCCATATAGTGTATTAACTGTACTACACCAACCCAAGGATCACGGACAAAAATGACGGTTGCGATGGGCCAGCCAGTTTGTGGCCCGGTTGTTTCGCGATGCTGGTGAGCTCCTGAACTCAGAGCGGTCATCGCAGCCAGAGCAGAGGACCAGTGGAGTCTCCTTTGGACCTCCATAGCTGGCCAGGTGGGCTTTTTGGCCCGCCTGAATGAAGGATTTTGCAAGGAAAGGGAAGGAGGCTGCAAGACTCTGGGACAGCTCAGAGCTTGCCCTTCTCGCCTCCTTCTCCCTGCCCGCTGAAGTACCTCCTTGCTCCATGCAGATCAACCTCCTCCTCCTCCTCCGTCAGAGGTGCTCTTCCAGTGACCTGCTCTGCATCAACGAGAGGTTGGCTCAGTTGCTCCTTGGGGTCCCTCCCAGCTCTGTGGTTCGACGGTGCCTATTGGCCTTTTCTCTGCTTCTGCAGCAGAGTGGGCTTCCCTGCAGGCTTCCTGCGTGCCAGGCTTCAGGTTCGCTGCGCCAAAAGACGCCTGGGTCCCTGGACGAGGAACACCGAGAATGAGGCAGGATCCCCCGCCTGGCACCCGGTGGGGTCTGGTGGACTGGGTGCTGGACTGGGGGGTGGAAGGAGTGAGTGCTGGCCCCCTCTCCGCCGGGAAGCTCACTGGGCACCTTTGCCCCAGGCTCCCTCTTTAAGCCCAGGCTCCCTTGCAGGATGGTTGTTGTGAGGAGACAGTGGAGGGGAAAGATGGGCTATAATGCACTGTGAGGCGGGTGGCCGGGCTCGTGTCTGCCTGCGCAGGAAGGTTCGGCTAGGTAGTCGCGCACCAGTTTTCTTTTACCTGGAAGCAACTTCCTCCAAACACAGATAGTGTATCTGCTGCCATCTTGTGGACTTCCGCGAGGAAGAAATGGACAGCAAGACTGGAATGAAACTCTCTTCAAAGATGTTCCGTGAGGCTGTCAATGGGAGTTTTCTCGGCCACCTGATCTGCAGATGCCGAGAGAGACGAGCCGCAGCAGCAGCTGCAACTGGTTCTCAGGGGCTTCTCTTCCCAGATGCGGCTGCCGCTCCCCTTTCACCACACAGGCAACCCTTGCATGCGAGGGGCGCATGGCGGGCGGGGGGCCTCGTGCTTCAGGAGGCGGCGTGATGGGACGTGGGCGAGAGGCGTCTTGCACCCTCTCCCCCCAGAGCTGGCACGGGGCCGTGGCTGAGAGCTTGGCCCGGGACTCAGGCCAGGGGCCCTCCCTCTCTGGCGTCCCGCCTTGCGGCAGGGCCGGGCTGCCGCAGCTCTTCCAGACCGAAGGCGGAAGTCGGTTCTGGAGCGGGGCAGCATTCCTGGTGGGCAAGACCCGGGAAGGGCCAAAATGCCAAAAAGGCCCATTCCTTGCGGCTCAGGGGTTTTCCTGCTGGCACTTAAGCCTGAGGGAAATCGTTTCGACCTTTCAGAAGTGGGAGGAGGACACAAAGAGGGCAGGACGCCACCAAATCCTAGCTGGTCTGTGGAAGGGGGACCCTCCCGTGGGCTGGAATGGACCCGAGGCTTCCCAGACGAGGCTGCAGCGAAGCGCTTTGCTTTCCTCAGGCCGATCCATCTATTTTGTGCTCATGGGGTTTGGGGCAGTGTGCATGTTTGGGTGTGTTTTCCTAACGTCCCTCGGCCAGCTTTGGAAAGTGGCAAGTGGAGATGCGGAAAAAGACGGGAAGGGCTCAGCCTGGTTTTCATGTGGCCTGTTCAGCCACCTCATCAGCATCCTGCTTAAAAAGTCACTGATTGCCTGGAGCGCTGGAGCAATGGAAACGATGGGAGTTGCAATCCAGCCCCTCTGGAGCGTGCTGGCTTGGGGAAGGGCTCTTCACATGCAGAGATGGGGGTGGGGGTCCTCTTTATGGCCGGAGAGCAGAAAGCTATTCCCAGTCCTCCTTGTAGCCCAGAGCACCAGAGACCGGCAGTGGGAAGAGTTCTCTGCGTCCGTGCAGGGCTTGCAAAATGCAAAGATCACAGCCCTGTGGAGTTTTAAATGAGGCGTTCAGAGAACGGAAGCCACGTAGACGCCGACACTGCTCCACCCCAGCGCCCCCAAACTGGCGTGGGGACAGGATGGGGCAGGCTTGCTCAGAGTAGGCACAGCGCATGCAGTGTCAGGCCGGCCCTGGGCTCCAACTCCGGGTTGCCTGCTGGCTCTGCAGAAAGAGGGGAAGGCCATCCCAGGCGGCCTCTGGTTCCTCTTCGGGCTGGAGAGCCGATGAGGGCCGACCGACCGACCCGAGCTGAAATGCCTTTAAAGGCCTGCCTGGAGCTCCACTGGATGCCAAAATCGTGGCTCTCTGCCTCTCTTTTTCGATGGAAGCTGCGCTGTGATGCAACCCGTCTCTGAGAAGTGGGATCAAAGCACCACGAACAGTGCAACAACCTCTGGTGTCCTTGTGATGAGGCCGGCGGTGTGCAGACCTGCTGCAGCAGGAGGGGTGGGATGCGCCGGTGTCTCTGTGAAGAGGCCCACAGCACCCGGACGGTCCTGCTCGCTCCCTCAGCGCTTTGCCGAAGAAAGCAGCTGCCGTCTTGGGCGATCTGCCCTCCGTCTCTTCAGGCACTCAGGGGGCCCCGACTCACAGGGCCGTCTGAACGCGTGGGCCTGATGGACACTTGCCCGTGGGCCCCATACTGATCTGTGTATGCTAATCCTTTGGAAATGGGGAAACTTCCAAAATTAGCAGGAGTGGTAGTTGTCGTCGGGGCCGCAGTGCACCACTTTGCCCGGGGCCCCTGCCAACTCAGACCAGGAAACGCTCCCCCCTCCCGGTTCGCCGGGCGTCTTACTCATGCAAAGGGCCCGCCGGATACGCGGGCTGCTCCCACACGGGACAAGGGTGCCGCCCCGCTTTCTTCCCACCTCCCCAGTTTTTGCTTCCCCGGAATTCGCTTCCCTTCCAGTGCAAGGCCTTGCACAAGGGACCCACCCTGAACATCTCTTGCCTGCATTTCTTGGCTGCAAGGAGGGAAGGCCCTGTCTGTGCTAGGAATCGTCCCGAAGAACCACAGTGAGAAGCTGAACGACAGCCTCTCAGTTGCTGCCCTGCTTCGGAACAGAAGCATTTCTGCCCCTTGGGCTCGAAATGTGACGCTGAAGGGAACGGAGGAGAAAGAAATGGCTCGCTCGGGTTGTGGCTGTGGTTTATATCGGCCCTGCCTGGAACCCCAGGGTGGCTTGCATGGATTTCTCCTCTGTTTGATCTTCACAGCAACAACCCTGTGAGGTAGGTTTGGTGAGTGTCAGTGGCTACTGAGGACTGGAACCTGATGCATCCTATTCCCGTGACGGAGTGTGGTTCTCTGTTTTGTGTGTGTGTGTTCGTCTCTCTCTGGGGGACCCCAGGCCTGCTGGTTGGCAAAAAGGGGCCAGGAAAAGTGCTCGTGGGGCGGAGGAGCAGGAGACGGGAAGGACTGGGGGACGAGAAGCACCGCAAGACGCGTTCCCTGCCTGAGAGCGGGAAGGCAGGCCTCCCCGCAAGGCTCTGCCAGTGCTGTGGAAACGGACAAGAGCCACGCTTCTCCCAGGCGCCAAAACCCAGCGACAGACGCAGCCGCCAGCCTGACGGAGGCTCCTGCTCCCGTTTTGTGCCACTTCCTCTGGCAAATTGGGGGGGAAGCTGACCCAAGGAAGGAAGACCCTTGGGAGAGCTTCCAGAGGGAGGGAGCACTATCTGGCATCCACAAACCGAACCCCAAACCTGATCGTCTTGAAAGAAATCATGAAGTGAAATGAGAGAGTGGAAGAGCGGGAGCAAGGGCGGGAGGGAAAGGGATGCCCTGGAGACGCTTCGCAACCATCGCGTCTGGCTCACTCCTTCCCGGTGGAACGGAGGAGGAGGAGGATGCAGCGGCTCTTGTGGGTGGACGTGAACGGACGGGGGGCTGCGGCCTGGAAGATCTGCATGGGTGCCGTTAGGAGGGTTCTCCTGCAAGGAGCGGGAGAGAGCAATGGGAAGCGCGAGCTCATCCAAGGCGGATTGGCAGACGGGGTGGTGCGGTGTGGCTGGGGTGCCTTCCACAATCCGGCGGCTGAATTGCCGCCGGGAAAGGCTCAGGGCCACGTCCCGTCCCTTAAGGGGCTGAAGGCAGGCTTCCCAAGCTAGCAGCACGTCTAGGTGGAGAGAGACGAGAGGGAACCGCCCAAAGGCCGTGTGCAACCGTGCGTCTTGTCTTCCTTGATGGATCTGTGGGGAGGAGAAAGGCCGAAGCCATGCCGGGAAAACGCGGGGCAGTTCCGAGGGGAAGGCGGCACTTGGAGCACCTCACCCCTGGTAAAACCCCAGGAATGGCCTCCGGGAAGCCGATTGATTTGGTGTAGTCTTGCACAGGTCAGGGCCTCAGGCCGCGAGGGTTGCCTTTCCTGGCCTGGAGCGAACTCTGAGGAGCATCGGAGGAGGGCAACAGAGCCCCGTTGGTGGTAGATCCCGTCGGTGAAGTGCTTTCCCCAGGGGGTCTACACTGTACACACGTTTGCCTTTTGGCCCTTGCCCCTTGGCAGAGCGGCAGCGGCAGACGCTGGGAGAGAGGGCTGAGCGGCCAGGGGACCGGCGAGGGCAAGGCAGGAGCTGGGCAGGGGAGCAGGGGGGCAGGAGCAGCGGAGAGGAAGGGGGCGAGGCCAGAGGGGCCAGGAGGGAGCAGACAGGCGGGAGAGAGGGCTGAGCAGCACCAATCTGGGCGGCGCTTCCTGGCGCCAATCTGGAGCCGGGAAGCAGGTTCTCTCCGCTCGGGGAGGCTGGGGCTGAGGAGGCCTCGGGAGACCAGCAGGACCCCCAGCCTGGGACCACATGGGCCAGGGGGCCACTGCAGGAGAGGCGAGGGCCAGGGCGTGGCCGCCCACCACCACCGGGAAGGCACGGCGGCGGGTGATTGTTGCTGGGGACTCCCTGCTGAGGGGCACTGAGGCAGCAGTGCGCCACCCCAACCTGGAGACAAGGGAGGTTTGCTGCCTGCCTGCCGGTGACAGCCAGGTCACGTCGCTTCCTAGAAGCCATAGAGGGAGGGTTTTTCACACAGGGTCCAAAAGGCGACAAGCGGGGGAAACATCCTTGGCTTGGTCTTGACCAATAGGGAGGAGCTGATAGATGAAGTACAGATTAGGGGAGCTCTGGATGCGAGCGATCACTCCATCCTTTGCTTTGAGATCAGGGGACTGGGGACGTGCAGCAGGTCGAGCACTAGAAGCTGGGACTTCAAGAGGGCCAACTTTGGCCAACTGAAGGCCAGACTGGGGAAAGTCTCCTGGGATAGGTTACTGGAAGGCAAGCGAGTTGAGGAGGGGTGGATGGCACTCAAAAGGGAAGTTTTGGAGGCACAAGCCTTGATGATACCTCTAGTTAGTAAGGTGGGGAGGCGGAGGAGAGTGCCACCATGGATGTGAAAGGAGGTGGTTAGAGGGATTAGACGAAAGAGGAACCTCCGTAGGAAGTGGGTACTGGGGCAAACAGACAAAAGGGTATACCGGGGGGAGGAGGCCCATTGCAGAAGGATTCTTCTCAAGGCTAAGGCTGATTTCGAGCTGAGATTTGCCAAGAATATCAAGAGCAACAAAAAGGGCTTCTTTCAGCATGTAAATAGGAAGAGGAAGGGGAGACAAGTGGTGGGACCACTAAATAAGGAGGAAGGAGATCCGGTGACTGATATGAGGGAACAGGCACAGACGCTAAATGACTATTTTGCCTCTGTGTTCTCCCCAAAGCAGGACGGGGGAGATCTGTATAGGAGATTAGATGAGGCCGGGGACTTAGGGGCACAGATTAGAGTCACCCCCGCAGAAGTCGAGGGCTTCCTTGGGGCATTGAACGTTACAAAGGCGCCAGGCCCCGATGGGTTACACCCGAGAGTACTTCGAGAGTTGGCAGGGGTTCTCTCACGCCCACTGGCCTCCATTTTTGAGGCCTCCTGGAGAACGGGTGAAGTCCCAGAGGACTGGAGGGTGGCGTCAGTGGTCCCAATTTTCAAAAAGGGTAGTAGAAGGGACATGGGGAATTACAGACCAGTTAGCCTTACGTCCATTGTAGGAAAAACAATGGAAAGGCTCATAATAGAGAGAGATCTAGTGATGCTAGACAGGGAAGGGAGGCTGGCGGCCACACGACATGGCTTCCGCAAAAACAGGTCCTGCCAGACAAACCTTGTGGAATCTAAGACAAGGTTTCGAGATGGCTAGATGGAGGGGGTGCAGTGGATGTGGTATACCTGGATTTCGGCAAGGCCTTTGACAAAGTGCCCCATGATATCCTGGTGGAGAAACTGAGGAGTTTTGGGATACACCAAAGCACTGTCCGGTGGATTAGGGCATGGGTGACTGACCGAAAGCAGAGGGTGACCATTAGTGGGGAATCATCGGGATGGCAGCCAGGGACAAGCGGGGCCCCCCAGGGCTCTGTCCTGGGGCCGATCCTGTTTAATCTTTTCATCAATGACATGGAAGAAGGGGTGAACAATCTGCTGATCAAATTCACAGACGCCACTAAAACTGGAGCAGTGGCCACAACTGAGGAGCAGGTACTCCAGATCCAAAAGGACCTGGACAGACTATGGAAGTGGGCAGGAGACAACAGGATGGCGTTCAATGTGGATAAGCGCAAGGTCTTGCACTTGGGGCATAGGAATGGGTGTCATAAGTACAGGTTGGGGGACAAGAGGCTGGACAGCAGCACTTGTGAAAGGGACCGTGGGGTGCTGGTTGACTGCAGGCTGAACATGAGCCAGCCGTGTGATGCGGCCAAGAGAGTGAATGCCACCCTTGGTGGCATAGCCAGAAGTGTGGCTTCTAGGGCAAGATAGGTATTACTACCACTCTATGCGACTCTAGTACGCGCCGCAACTGGAGCATTGTGCTCAGTTTTGGGCCCCTCATTGCAGGAAGGGTAGAGCCAGGTTAGAGTCAGTGCAGCGCAGGGCCACAAGGTTGGTGGCCGGTTTGCGGGGGATGCCATATGAGGCGAGACTGAGGGAACTGGGCCTCTTCAGCCTGGAGGAGACTCAGAGGGGATATGTTGGCGACATGCAGGTACGTGAGGGGATGTCACACGGAGGTGGGCAGAGACCTGTTCTCCCCTGCAGAGGAAGGCAGGACGCACTCCAACGGAGCAAAGCTCAGGGAACTCAGGTTCCATTTGGATGCCAGGAAGCATTTCCTGACAGGACCCCGAGGGTCTGGAATGGGCTTCCCCGGGAGGTGGCTGAGGCCCCATCGGTGCGGGTGTTCAAGGATAGGCTGGACATGCACATGGTTGGCATGTCGTGAGTGGAGCCAGCTGGAGCCAGGGGTCAGACTAGATGGCCCAGGAGAACCCTTCTGACTCGCTCTCTTTCTGTTTCTTTTCCAGGGAGGGAACATGGTCACCTCTCATCACAGGCATCTGACAGCATTTGATGGGCTTCACGATTTGGTTGCTTCCTCGCGTCATGCATCTTTTTGCTTATTGATTAGCGAGCTTAAAGCATTTTTGCACGCTTGAATCCCTGGTATAAGATGCATTGATTTATTTTTTGGAAAAATACTTCTAACAAATAGCCAGAAGACAGTTCTTCCCCTTTTGAAAACATTGAGCTCAGCAATTGCTCAGATCTATTTCCGAGCTGAACTGAGCCATGTAGACCAGGAGCTGTTCTTACTGGGTCTGTGCCCCTTTTTACTGGGCTATGCTCTTTTTAATCAGCAAGTCCAGTTTTAAGACTGCAAGGCACCAGGTCTGACATATGTGCTTTGCTCTGTTTGCGGGCGCATGGCAGTGAATTTTAATTACAAACATAAGGTCCTCTTGCAATCATTATTAAACAAACAGAGGGAGGGGGTGTGGTTTGTAGGCGTCCCCCCACTTTAAACACAACATTCTTTTGATGGTAAACAAGGCTTCCAACTTCATTTGTATTTAAAATTCTTTTCAGACATGGCATTCGAACCGTCAAAACAGTGAACATTATCTTCCCCGCAGTTTTCGGGCTCCTCCTTGCTGTTTTCCATTAAGATTTGCTTGCTGGTGAGCATTCGGAAAACCTTTGAAATCCTGCAGTTGGTTGTGCATCTTTAAAATGCGTGTCCAGTTGCAACTTGGCTCAGCGGAGACTCAGTAAATGATCCTCAGTCCTAATCAGGATTCCGAAGCGTCTGGTCCCAGGGACTGGAGGAAGTGTTCCATGCATCCGATCCAATGTTCTGTTCACATGGTGGCGGGGGGACCAGCAGCCCTTAGGTCCCCACAAACGGGCCAGGGATGCAGCAGCCCCCTTCTGCCCCTGATCCAGCCACCGGGACTTGTGGCTGTGGAGAGCCAGCTCCTCCTACATGAATTTGTCCAGCTCTCTTTTAAAGCCATCCAGATTGGTGGCCCTCCCCTCTTCCTGTGGCAGGGAGAGCCAGAGTTTTGGCAAATGCATGCTATGCTGAGCCAAGCGCTTGCGTCATCTGGGAGAACATCAGCTTGTTTTGGACAGGGGGTTTCTTCTGGACTTCTGGGAACAAGCCCCGGATCTTTCCCTGCAGGCCCCCGTTCTCTGCTCTTTTCAGTCAAGGTCTCTCAATAGGGGTAAGAACAGCAACAATGGCAAAGCACCACACGATTTTCTTTATGTGATCCCTGACTGGTCTGGATCTCCCCCAGAACCCTTTGGGGGAATGCTGTCCTCCTTTGTGTGGGCTTCCATTGCCCTTGGGGACTGTGGCGAGCTGTCAAAAGCACAGCATGCCATCCTATTCGTGACATCTGTGGTCACTGATTTACTGGCGTCACTTCTGGAGGAATGGCACAAATGCCGATGAAAGAAGCTGAGGAAGTTGTGCTTTGTCTTTGTCTTTGAAGTCACTATTAGAATCATAGAAGAGTCGAGTTGGAAGGGGCCATGAAGGCCATCAGGTCCACCCCCTGCCGTTGCAGGACATCACGTGACACCACCCCTCTCAGGTGGCTGTCCGGGTTCTTTCTGAGTGTCTCCAGTGTGGGAGAGCCCCCCGCCTCTCCAGGCAGCTGGTCCCACTGTCGTATTGCCCTGTCCTGATGTCCAGCCTGAATCTGGGTTGTCACAGCTTGACTTAATTCTTCTGTGTCCTGCACTCTGGCATCAGCCAGAAGAGACCTTGACCTCCCTCTTTGTGGCAGCCTTTGAGGGACTTACGTATAGAGGGATCTCATGTCCCCCCTCAGCCTTCTCTTCTCAGGGCTGAACATACCCAGTTCTCTTAATCTCTCCTCACAGGGCAGTGTTTCCAAAGCCTGGATAATTTCTGTTGCCTTCCTCTGGGTCCTTTCTAATTTTAACTTAAGTTAAAACAAGTAACTGCGAGCGCCATGCAGCTCTGCCCCGGATCTTGTGCTTCCAGTGATGGAGCTCCAGCCCAATTTCATTCCCTGCTTAAAAGGTACAGCAGCTGTGCAGAATGTCTGATTTTGGTGCAGTAAGTCTGATCATAGCAAGGTTCTTCTTGAGGGCGCACGTGTGTCAGGAAGGTACCTTCTAAAAAAGCTGCGTGAACTGGAAGCTGGCATCAAGCACCACGTTTCCCCCCTTTTTAAAGAAACATTTTAATAGTTGGTGCCACTAACCCTTTGTTTTGTATTTTTTGTCTGTATATTATTAGTATTATATTTTTAATTGTTGTAATTAGTTTTTATCGTGGTTTTTATCTTATGATTGTGAGCCACCCAGAGGTGCTGTGGCACAACAGGCAGGCTGCAAATGTTTTGAATGAATACATACTCGACCGTTGGAAGGAAGTCCAGGAGCGGGACCGTGGGAGGCGGCTGGCTTGCCGGACCCTGCTCCGCACACGAGGGCAGGTCACTCGGAACCCAGGCTACATGGAGGAAGTAGCCCACAGGCATTTTGGATGCCCCCTTGGATTTTGGAACCTGGCATTTAAGACGCATCTTTGGTGAGAACAAGCCAGCCCGGAAGCCAGTTTTGATGGACTTGATGAGTTTTGAATCATGGCAGAAAAGGAAGGACTTCAGCCCAGGGCACTGGTGCAGGGGAGTACCTAATGACACGGGGACCCAGAACAAACAGTCAGCAAAGAAGGAAGGTATTAAAACATGCAAGTCCACCACAAATATTTTGCGTGATCCTTTTGTTTAAGGAAGAGTTTTTCAACAGACTTGCGATATGAATTATACAACAATAGCGTTATGCATGAAGCCCTGTGAAAAAGCCACGCACCCAATCCAAGAGTGTTCTCTGTCGGCAGTCACCTCATTATTAACATTCATATTCGACAAGAACGCTGTTAGCAAGAGGTGAAAGACATCCAGGGTGAACAGAAATTAGTTTCGTTGTGCAGTAATTACAGGAAAAATTGTGATCACGGGCTCCAGTCGCCCTCTCAAGTTATTCTGGCGCTGCTGGTTAAAAAGATCTTGATCTGTGGCATCCAGCTAATGATCAACAGTTTTAGCAATGACACCTTCCTCACAGCAGCAATATAATCTTTGCATTAAGCGGCCCTCCCTCCCTCCATCCCTCTGCAACATTGCAAGCTGCTGAGCACAAATGCATCAAGGAGGTTTACCCCTCTGTCTTTCAGAATATCTTGTTAAGCTTCGGAGTACTTTAACTTGCACTTGGCTTTTTCCGCAAAATGAACACTCCAGACTCTGGGGAAGCACCTCAAGTAGAAACCAAGAAGATGAGGCAGTTGCCCCCGGGCTGTGCAACAAGCAACTTTTTTGAAGTTTCAGCCAGCCATGGCCACTAGTCCTAGGCAAGTGTGAGGGGCGATGGAAGCTGCAAACCAAAACCTCCAGCCCTGTCCCAGTTCACACACTTTGGAGAGGTGGGGCTTGGAAGCCAGCTCTACTGAGGCCTTTGGGTGGGTGGGTAGGTCTGGAGGGCTGAAAATAGTTGCTGGACACCTCACCTCCTGGGACTGAAAATCCAAGAGCGCCTGGTCAGAGCTTTCCCACATAAGGTGGGGATGTCGGATTGCACATAACCAAGCTCTGGCATTTGGAGTGTATTATAAATCACGGACTGGTTTGGGATCCTTTTATGGTTATTTTTATGCCAAGAATACTGGGGCAAACCCTGGTTTGGGGAAACAATTCATGGCGTGTTTCCTGGGAGTGACAAACCATGGCTGGGCCATGCACTGCATGATCACAAGAATCCTTCTTTGTATGACTAGTTGGTAAAATATGTGGGGTTGGCAGAAATAAGCTTATAAACATGCTCACATGGGGAGCTGAGAGGCTGGGAGATTTAGTTGATCAGGGAACAATATTGCATATCAGAATAGGTGCTGGTCAATAAATGGCATTTAATGAGTGCATGTGCTTAGCAACGCTGCCAGAACTCATCATCGTTTGCCTTGTTGGTCCAGGCTCGCGTGCTCACAATGCTGGGTACAGGGACCTGCTGTGATCCACTGCAGTTTGCAATTCAGTCTGAAACGGCTTGCAAGTTTCTGGCCTAGAGGTGGCCTGCATCTCAATTCCATGCCTGGGTTCTGCTGACGATTTAACCCCGTTTGTTCAAATACAATGATAGCACTTTAACCCTGTACTTACGGATTCAAACCCATCACAAGGCGAGTTTGAGATCTGAATTTTTTCCACAAACCAATCATCTGCCCGGGTGTTAGCAGGGTCTAGGAGCAGCCCAGACCACACGCTTGGACTCGTCGGGACTGCAACCTCATCTAAGAGAAGTTGCAACTTCCATTCAGAGCTGTTGGATTCCAATGCTGGGGTGTGCAGGGGACATCTCCGCTTGTCCATTCTCTTCCATCCCAAAAGAGACTCCAGAAACTCTTTGAAGCACCCCATGGACTTCCTCGGGACGGGTGGTGAGGATGGAGAGAAGAGAAGCACCCTTCTGTTGGTGGCACAACTTTCTGGATGGCTTCCCCAGCAGGTTCCCCTGAACGTTGAAACGCACAGGGGCAGCGCTTTAGCAGTCGCCAGTTGCACCAGCGGGATTCCAGAAGTTTTTGTGGACTTCTCAGCATTGCTCGGTTTGCTATCTAAGACAGCGCTAAGCCCGAGAAGAAGCCCTCCAACCGAGAAAGGGCAGTTCCATGGAGCTCCACACCCTGAAGAAAGTGCCGCGCTCTTCACAGCACAGAGCCTCGTTCACCGAAGGAGGCTGGCTTGAGGCCCGGGGGGTGCAATGTGGAGCCTCTTCACCTGTGGAGAGGGAGGGATGTTGCGAGTGGGGGGATCCATCCTCACGTTGCCCCTCGTGATGGGTGAAGAAGGCTCAGCCAGCCTGGCCGTTGTGGATGGTGCAGTGGCAAGAGGAAGGACACGTGGCGTCCGTTGGAGGAGCCTGGGCCTTCGGATTAGCCACTAGGAGCTCCCTCATCTGCACTGCAATTCTACGCCCGGGTACCCGAGCAGGTCTCCCTGGGCAAAATGGACTACTGGGCTACTTGCCAGCAGGCACAGATGTGATTTCACCATAAGAATCCTTGTGTCATTCCAGGGGTTTGGGCCAGATGTTCTGAGGGTTTTCCCGTTTTGGAAATGATGCTCAAACCAAAATGGAACCCGGGTGGACATGACAGACTGTGGCCCTTCCTTCACACTGTCCTTACTTTGATTTTCCAGCAGGTTTGTTGCTGTGGAACGAGGCTGGTCCCTTGGAAAAATGATTTCTATTTGCATTTCTGCTGCGCACGTGTATGTAGAACCCCATGTATAAAACATCCCGCTCCACAACCACAGTTCTGGCTGCTGCTCCGGCAGGGTCCCTGCGCTCTTTTATGTTCCAGGTAACACAAATTTGGGATGCAAAAATCTGCGTCGGAGCAAAAGCTTTCCCATTAAACAAATCCCCCAACCCCTTTCGGCGTGTTTCTTGGCTCCTCGAAGGGCCCAGCTCTGCAGGGTGGAAGCTGCGCTCTGTTCCCAGAACTGTGCTCTCTTCCCAGGCACTGAGCACCTGGAAGGATTTGCCTGCCACTCAAAGATTTGAAAATCACTACTCACGTACTACTCATCTCCTTGTGACTCTCCAGGGATATCTCAGCCCTTCCTGGCAAGAACAGAAAGATGGCTGGTTTCCCTGACGGGACAGGTTCATTTCCCTCCCTCCAACTCCAGAACGTCTTCCAGCCTAAAGGCCAAATCCAATTTTGGAGAAGCTCCTGAGGCCGCATTCCAGGAATGGAATAAAAGGGGGCAGAGTGGAAATTCCAGCAGATGTTTGCTTAAAGCTTTTCCTATCAGCACCTCCGCCCCAGAAGAGGCATTTCAGCCTTTCAGAGTGGGGATGAGGCAGCAGGAGGCAGGAAAGCCGGCAGTTGGAGGACAGAATCGCAGCGGCCAGGCTGAGACCTGGTGGGTATGGATTTGGCCCCTGGCTGAGGTTCAGCACTGTGGGAAGAGAGGTCCCCTTCACTTCAAGGGGTGCCAGTTGCAGTGTTCTGCTAAATACGTCAATCTCCAGATGCCGGATTAGTACCTTTGCTTGTAACTGGGGCTACATCCCATTTGGAGGAGAGACCAAAGTACGTTCGCTAAAAAAAGCAACCTTGTGCTTTTTAAAATTGTTCATATCTCGCCCAGTGTCAACCTTCCCAGTTGCGAATGCTCCAACTTCTCTTCCTGTCCAGTACAACTTGCTGATGTTTGTTTATTACAGCCAGCGTGACAGTTTTCTGGGATTCCTCCCCTACTTTAACTCCTGCCCCGCAAGAACATCTTGTGTTTTGTGTCCTTTTGCCAAAGGAGGGCAGTGCATGGAAGATGTGGCCGCACAGATCACAAAAACAAGCTGTGGAAAATCTTGCCTTTTCCTTTTGCATAATATCCCTATTTAGCACCCGCAGCATGGAGAGCTGTAATCTCAATACATTTTGGTCTGGAGCAATCTAATTGCCTTTTGGAGACTCATTTCCTGCCGCCGCCATTATCTGTTGTGTCCCTCCAGAAAGGAACAGTGGATATTAAAGCCATTAAGTGAGCAAATGCAAAGCTCCTTCTTTTCACCAAGGAAACACCGACAGAGCAAAATCGGCCTTCTTCCTGTGAGAGGCAGGTGACCTTCGCAATCTCTCAAGATGCTTCAGGCCCTGGAGGTTTAGCTTACAGTCTCGCTGCTTTTGGGAGGAAACGCACCAGCCTAGCAAGCAGGTGTCGGGCACGGAGAAACTCCCTCCCTCAAGTCTCCCCTCCCTTTGCCCCCTCCCCACACTTGCAGTTCTGAGCGATGCCTCAGCAAGCAGGCAGGATTGTTGAGTGGGTGAGTTTGTGTATAGAATCCTAGAATAGTTGAGTTGGAAGGGGCCAGGAAGGCCATCGGGTCCACCCCCTGCTGCTGCAGGACACCAAGTCGCACCCTCCCACTCAGAGGGCTGCCCAGTTTCTTCTTGAACGTCTCTGGTGTGGCAGAGCCCCCCGCCTCTCCAGGCAGCTGGTCCCACTGCCGTATTGCTCTGGCAGAGAGGAAGCTTCTCCTGATGTCCAGCCTGGCTTTGGGTTGCCGCAACTTGACTTGATTCTTCCGTGCCCTGCACTCTGGCATCAGCCAGAAGAGACCTTGACCTCCCTCTTCGAGGGACTTCTAGAGGGATCTCATGTCCCCCTCAGCCTTCTCTTCTCAAGGCCGAACATGCCCAGTTCTCTCAGCCTTTCCTCACAGGGTAGTGTTTCCAAACCCTGGGTCATTTCTGTTGCCCTCCGCTGGACCCTTTCTAATGTTCCTGCCTCTTTCTTTAATCTTGGTGCCCAGAACTGGACCCAGAACTCCAGGTGAGGTCTGACTAGTGAGGATTATAGAGGAACTACTGCTTCTCATGATTTGGAAGTCATACTTCCGTTAATGCATCCCAAAACAGCATTTGCCCTTTGGGGCCTTTTCACCTCGCAGCCGAAAGAGCAGACTGGCCCCAGTTCACCCGTGAAGATGGGTCTACCAGCCACAAAGGCCAAGGGACCCACTTTCTGGTCCGCGAAGTATCACCCCTGCCTTGGAGCCCTACTCCCTGGACGCCTCAGAGGTGGACGTGGGAGCCAAGGTCCCCACAGATGCACAGAATTTCTTCCCCCAAACAGCGAGCAAATGGAATCCACACCTTTGGGTTCATGCGTGATGAGCTCCGCACTGCATGGGGGAGCTGCACAGGCAGACGGAGGAGGAGGCATCGCGAGCTGTGATGGAGCTCTGCCTCTCAGCTTCCGCTGCCTCCGAGCAGAGCGATCTTGCTGTGACACAGGGCGACGTGCTTGCCTGACGGGTGAGACGCTTGCTAAGCAAGATGGCCTGTCCTGAAACGGCTTCCCCCTTCTGCTTTGACGGGTACGTTGAGCAACAGGGCACTCACGGAGCACGTGGACGTGACCCGGTCCTCACGGCTTTATAGGAGGAAACCAGCACCTTGAACTGCACTTGCAGGTTTCTGTGGGCCAGCCAACCGTTTGTGACCATTAAAAATAAAGACCCCTGATGAGCAGTAAGCTGCATCTAAGTTTATTTGCTACTTTAAAGGCAACGTTTGATATTCCCTGAGACTACATAGATTACATTGAAGATTTATGCTAATGCCAAGGATTAAAAGAATTTTAATAGCATGCATAAAGATGTAAATGTGCTCTGTTTCGTTTTCCTGCAGTTGAATGTGCCATAAGGGGACTGTAGATGGAAGAGAATGTATTCATATCCTGCGAATTCCAACATCTGGCTTAATTTTGCACTCCTGTGTTCATTAAATATTAGTTGCCTTCCACTGGTGCAGCCTCGAAACCTGACATTAATATGGGATGAGTCTCCCCACTGCCACCCCGGTATTCCCCGAAGGCGACCCAAAACAGTTCCATAAAGCGGCGTTTTGCTCACCATCTTTCTGCAAAATCTTGATTGTCTTTCTTGTTAAGGAGGCTGTCGTGGGGAGCGCTCAGTACTGCTCACTCGCTCTCGCGTTACTGTAAAATGCAAACATACGCCGACAACATATTGGAAAAAATGTGCTTTATTAGCAGCCCTGACAAGAGATGGATAAATATAACAAATGCAGAAATCATAGAAAAAATTAGGAGGGGATGGAGACCGTTAAGTGCACACATACACATCACTAATTGGAGCTTATGTCCAGTCTTTCTTGCGCCGGGCCTGTGAAGGACTTTTGTGGCAGGCAATTTTTAAATGCCTAGTATGTGCCATTGACCGGCATGGCAAGGGAAGATGCTTTCTCCCTTGACTCGGCAGGGCTCAGCCTAACTTGAAGGTGACGGACTGTGTTTAGGCTTCCTGGAAAATGATTTTGGGCTAACAGGAAGCGATGGATCCCTGTGAGAATGGAAATCCTCAAGAATCTTTGAAAATCCCAAGGAGGATGAGTTTCCTGAATGTGCAAGCTCATTCAGGGGAAACGGCTTTTTCCAGGGTTCCCTGTGGAATTTCCCGCAGAAGAAATGTTCTGCTGATGATGAATGGGGCAGCTATGCCCGATAGGTTTCTTTACTCCTGTGTAAGCACACATGCCCCCCATTTGGATCAGGACCACCAAGCTCTGTGAGAGGGATTCGAGCTTGAGCTTCCTATTCCACACCCGAATTCCACTCCCATGTTTAGGAAGGTTAAAAAGAGTAAAAAGAAAAGCTTTTCCACTGGAAAAATAGGAGGTTTATCCCTTTTGCTGAACTTCACCTTCTGAGACTTGTCCGTAACTGCATTTGCAGACGGGCACGACTTACTGGGGACCTCTGCTATGCAAACACGCAAACGAAGAGCTCCGTAAGGTATCTGCTGCAGGACTCCTGCGGGGAATACACAAGGATTTCAATCCTGTTCACAACCCTGAAGGTAAACACAAGCAGGAATACAGTTCCTGGGAATTGCTCACCCTTTCCCAAACTGGCGCTCACTTTTGAAAGTCCACAGATGCAGAGTTCCGCATTTGTATACGTGTGCAGATTCACAGCCCCCAATCTGCATTTTCATATGTTAGCCTACGGGAAAAAAGCACACTTTAAGTCTCGGAAAATGTGCATTAAAATGTGTTTTTTCCCATTGGGGAAGAATGTGCACTTTACAGCCCCCCCCCCCACGGAAATAAAAGATGCCCTCAGCGAGGAACCCAAGCCAGGTGAAATGGATATCAAGGAGAAACTCTGAGAACCCGAACACATGTGCAGGTCTGGGAAGAGTGTGTCTTCCTAGGGCCCAGCGCTCGCACGGTTAATACAGGTCTTCAAAAGGCTTTGAATAATTAAACATCATATAATCCATATAATAGAAATCATAGCTGCGTTGCCGTTGAGAAGGGGAAAGCTGTGTGAAATATTGCTGCATAATTTGTGTGGTTGTTCGCTCTTCGTCAGAATGTCTGTCTTTAAATCTAGGAAAAGTCAAATTTTGTGGAGCGTTTATTAAATGCAGGAAGAAGTTGGCATCTTCCTCCATGCTTTCGAATTTACCTATAAAGTCGTAGTCGATCAAGCACGGGCTGCAGAGCCTGTTGACGTGGTCCCAGTGGATGTCCATGCCCATGGGCCGGTGAACGTCCAAAAGGTACTGGATGAACTCGTGGAAAGTCACCCCTGCGCCTGTTCTCAGTGCCTCCTTCGTGGCATTGAGGCGGTACTTTGAAATGATTGGCCTGCCAAAAACAGGGTGGTAATACGTGTTTGGATGCTCGAATTTGTCCCGAAACGCCGAGACCAATTTTTCAAAAGGTTCACGGACAAAGAGCATCTTTGTGTAGGTGCTGAGCCGGCGGTTTATCCCTTTGCGGTCAAAGCCATCCAGCCTCTTCAGGTAATTCCCATAATGCACGGTGTTGTGCTGGAGGACCTTGGTGGAGGGCGCCAGCCCACCGAGGACCATCAGCACCCTCTTCCAGTTGGAGCACCCGGCCTTGGGGACCTCGCAGTATAAAATTCTGTACTTATCTTCGACAAATATCCTGGAGACGTGATATGGCGTGATGATTCTTTTGCTGTTGCTCCTGTACTTCACACAGGTCTCCCGCATGATCCGCTTCCGCTCGCGCTGGGTCTCATAGAGGCCCCTCCATTTGACGTCGCGTCTCTCCTCTGATTCCACAGCAGATCCCTTGAGAAAGGAGTCGCTTGCCGCAGCTGGGATCACACTCTTTTTGATGACGAATCGCCTCCGTCGCTTGTGAGTTCTGGCAGGATGAACCTCGGTGCCCTGTCCTTGGTGGTCTTTAATCATGGCCAAGAAGTTTTTCTTCATGCCGGTGCCCTGATGCCTCGTAGGCCCGTTCTGCACCAAGAGTAAGGAACCCCCGTGGTCTGCAAGGCGGAACTCATCGCCGGCGTTTCCCTGCGTTTTCCCATCCTGATCGTTACTGGACGAGCAGTCCTGATGGGAGAAAAGGACCGAGAAGTTACAAAATGAGAATGCATTCGGCAGCCCGGACAGCTTGCAGTCTCATGGTGTGAGCGATTTGTACTGTTTTAGTCCAGCCTAACTATGGAATCGAACGCCTCGTCCTCACCTGCTGCTCCTGGCCTTGGCCAGGCCTATCGCTGGGAATCAGTCCCTGAAAGCTGCTTTGGAGCAGAACTTGCCCCTTGGCCTGAGAGGGCCAGATGCACCCTGCGCAGGCGTCCGGTGCACCCAGCACGATCCTTCAGGGCAGTTCTGTGCAAGCAGGCCTGGATGAAAAGGAAACCCGCTGCAAGATTTTATTAATTGCTGGGGCCCCAGAACAACCAGTCCAAAGAGATCTGATCATATCTACCCCTTGCCCGCAATGCTTGCTTTGCAAGTTCCAGGGACAGCCCGACTCATGGCCAGCAAGCACATCTTTCCAATGGCTTGAGCTCGGAAAAGCAAAACATGGCTCTCCGCTGGTGTGAACAAGAAAGAGCCACTAGATGGAGCACTTTTGCCAAGCTTTCTTTCATACCAGCTTGGCTTGGAAAGGGGACTTCTGTCTTTGTCAAACTCGATGCCAACTGTGGATAGGCAAAATTTTTCTCTGGCAAACTGCATCAGATTTATCTGACCTAATAAACTACCAAAAAGCTACATTTCAACAGCTTAACAAATTCAGAGAATTTAGTAAGGAAACGTATGTTCTGAAGAGTAGTCCTGCATCTTTCCTTCGCCAGTCTCTCTTTCACTAATCGCTGGCGCTTTCCCCCCTGCCATTCCGCAGCTTCCCTTTCCCCTTCCAATAATGCACATGGGAGTCACAAAGACAACTTACTTTTCTGGTTTGATGAGATTCCATGTTATATCTCATTCCTAAACAGAGAAAGAAAAGCATTATTACCAATGGGATCAGGAACAAAATGTTGCAACGTGTTCTGTCTCCGAGCGGAAGTGCTACTGCTCAGGGTCCCAGCCAGTATTCCCTCCAAAGAGAGGCATTTCTTTCTTTCCCACCCAAGTTTTATGCTTCTTTTTTCAACCGGCATCCAGCACTCAATTTTTAATGAGTATGCTCAGTCCTCTTTGAGCGATTGTGGGGGGAAGAGGCGGCCCCTTCATTTTTGAAAAGATGTTTTTGTCTTCCTCCAAATGTTGGAATTCCCGTGAGTGCACTAATAGCTCCCTCCTCCCGCTCAGCATTCTCCTTTTGGCTTCTGTCTTGCTGGGAAGTAATCACAAATGAATTTGCAATGCGAAAAAGACTCTTTTTCATCCACGGAGGCCAGCAGGTTTATAGCAGATAAGTCAAGAAGGAAAAAGAAGCAGGAGCAATAATACACGTTTATTGCTTTGGAGAACAATGCGAGGCTTCTTTTGCCTGCGTTGCTCAAGTGAATTCATTCTTTGCAAATATTTAAGCAGGAAGCGAAGGTCTGCATCACAAGCCGATCAACAGAAACTCACTCACAAATGCTCTTTGGTCTTCCTTTCCCTCGTCCCTTCATCTCCATCTCTCCTTCCCCCCCTCGCCTGCAATTCCCTTTGCTACTCTTTCTCTTTTGCAGTTTTGCAAGAAATGCTTTCTTTGGAGAAGAAATCATTTCCTGCAAACCAGGAGGTCCTGATGGGTCCTATGCATCTGAACCCCCCGAGACTGACCCCCACCCCCCACTGCGGGGCTTTGCGTCCCCATCCATGGCCTCTCGGTCCGTTTGTTTAAGAAGACTAGAGAAACAACTGCAGTGGTTGCGCTGAGATGCTTCTCCCTCGGACACAGGGTGAGGGGGGGCTCGTCCACGCTCTTGGCCGGAGCAAGAATAGGCTATGCATGATGAACGTGCAAAGGGCTCCTTTGTCAACTGGAGGGGCGAGGAATGGATGGGCAAGTGCATGTAGCTTGGAAGGATGGGGGGGGGGGCCCTCTGGCAGACAGCCAAATCTACAGCTCCAGAAAGCAGGAAGCCCTTTACAGCTGGAATCCCAGTCCTCCGCGGGCCTCCTCCCCCTGTGTGACCCTGCGGCTGACGTCGCAGCATCGCGCCCCTGAGAGAGGCCTTTCAAGAACGGGCCTTTTCTGTGTTGGCCCCTGCCTGTCCTGGGCGGGGTCCCCAAGGGAGCCTGCCGGGCAGCAACACTGCCTCTTTGCAGCACCAGAGAACCGGAGCTACAGCTGGATGCTGGCAGTCTGCTTGGGCTCATTCTGGGCTTGGCCAGGGTGGGGGGAGGGAAAGCAATTTTGAGTGTCGTGGTCGGAAACTTTCCATGCAACATTTACACAATTTTTGATGGAGTTTGTTTTTATCCATATTGCAATACAGCGCTTGGTTTTCCCTATGAATCGAGCCATTCTGCATGTGCTGTATGAGTTCACAGAATCCTGGAATCGTAGAGTGGGAAGGGGCCAGGAAGGCCATCGGCACCAACCCCCTGCTGGTGCAGGACACCAAGCCACACCCTCCCACTCAGAGGGCTGCCCAGTTTCTTCTTGAATGTCTCCAGTGTGGGAGAGCCCCCCCTCTCCAGGCAGCCGGTCCCACTGTTGTGTTGCTCTGGCAGAGAGGAAGCTTTTCCTGATGTCCAGCCTGAATCTGGGCTGATGCAGCTTGAACTGATTCTGTGTCCTGCACTCTGGCTTCAGCCAGAAGAGATCTTGGACCTTGGGTTGTTCTGAACTGACTTTTGCAGTGGGGATCAAAAATATTGTTGCATAAACAACCACAATGCAACCATGCCCGTGTTCTGGGAATTCAGACATGCCCCTTTCCCTTTGGCCCACCCAGGGAGGCCTCCTCACTGCCTTGATGGAGATTGCCTATGTGGGCATGTGGAAGCTCCACTCGAATGCCTACAGCACTGGCAGAATCCACCTGTCCATATATATGTCCCTTCCCAGCCTCTTGCCATGGAAGCGGTCTGCGGAAAATGCTCTTCCAGCCAGCTGGAGAAATAACGTTCCTCCACGCACAAAAGTGCTTCTGGACCATCTTCCAAGCCCATCCATAATGTTCCTCCATGTACAAAACTCAGATGATATACTACAAGCCGGTCATCCGTCAGCAATGGCACACAAGACCAAGCTTCTCCTCCCCTTCCCCTCCGGTAGCTGGCTGGTTGATCATGACAAGACATGCAGGCCACCACCCGAACCATCAGCCTCGCTTTTGAAGGTGCCCCTCGACCCATGCCATGGATGAAGTGCCGTCTGGGCTGCGCGATGCGCCTGCCTTCAATGCTGACGACGGGACCTCATCCTCCACGCTGCCAGACGACGGGGGGCTAGCACAGGGCACGGAGACCTCCCCTCCCATACCTTGTGGACATGACCCAGCACCCACCCCCTAGCAGTAAGCCAGCTCCAGTCCCCCGGGGGGTGGCCATAGGCTTCGTGTTAGGGTGCAGCCCAAATCAGACAACTTCTTGATGGAGTTGTCCAACATCACTGCAGGCCTTCTTGGCTGTTTATTTTCCCAGATAAAAATCCGTCAATGCATTTGGCAGAATTTTTCGAAATGACCTAGGAAGGCTAATTAAAACCTGTTCAAAATTAGAATGAAAAACTAACTAGTGAAAAGCTGGGAAGAATAAAAACACAGTGAAACGTTGCATGTCCTACTATTTGTGGAAAGCTTTGTGAAAAGCTGAGATGGACCTCACACAGGGGACGACCCACGCCATCCCGGTGTCCCGGTTTAAACTGGAGGTGCAGAGAAAGTGGGAAGAACGTTGGTGCAATTTGGAGGCAGCAGGTGCCCTGTGGTGCGAGTCAGATCCTTGGTGGCACGTTAGGCACTATCCTGTCTCCTTGCTTCCAGGTCCACCGACTGGGGGAAGATAAAATATTCTGAGGCTTCTCCGTGGGTCAGAGAAGCCCACAGAGGAACTCGCCCGGAACTTCTCCCCTGGGACCATCCAGACTGAAGGATCTGGCTTCTCCAGAGACCTTTGGACCAGTGGCATCCCTCCAGTGCCTTTCTCATCTCCTTCACACGCTAAGATCTTGAGACTGCGGCATCAGACAAAGGCTATCTAGAAGTAGGCAGAGAACACTCATCAAATGCATGAACCCACCAACAGTCACAAGGCTTTGGAAGCTGCGCATGGTGCTGAGACAGCCATGCGCCCCACCAGCCAAGCTCCATCCAGTCCTGAACGGTCCCTGCCTGCCACCCTGCGCTGTGATGCTTCCTCAGACGTTGCTTCCTCCTTTTAGCAAGCTCAGCTTGTTGTTGTTGTTGTTGTTAGTCGCCAAGTCATGTCTGACCCATCGCGACCCCATGGATAACACTCCTCCAGGCCTTCCTGTCCTCCACCATCTCCCGGAGTCCACCTAAGCTCACGCCGATTGCTTCAGTGACCCCATCCAGCCGCCTCATTCTCTGCTGTCCCCTTCTTCTCTTGCCTTCAATTGTCCCCAGCATTAGGCTCTTCTCCAGGGAGTCCTTCCTTCTCATTAGGTGGCCAAAGTATTTGAGTTCCATCTTCAGGATCTGGCCTTCTAAAGAGCAGTCAGGGCTGATCTCCTCTAGGACTGAGTGGTTTGATCGCCTTGCAGTCCAAGGGACTCACAGGAGTCTCCGCCAGCACCACAATTCAAAGGCCTCAGTTCCTCAGCGCTCAGCCTTCCTTATGGTCCAGCTTTCACAGCCATACATTGCAACTGGGAAAACCATCGCCTTGACTATACACACTTTTGTCGACAGGGTGAATTTCTCTGCTTTTTAGTATGCTGTCTAGATTTGCCATAGCTTTCCTCCCCAGGAGCAAGCGTCTTTTAATTTCTTGACTGCAGTCCCCGTCTATGATGATCTTGGAGCCCAGGAAAATAAAATCTGTCACTACCTCCATTTCTTCCCCATCTATTTGCCAGGAAGTGAGAGGACCAGATGCCATGATCTTAGTTTTCTTAATGTTGCATTTCAAGCCAACTTTTGCACTCTCCTCCTTCACCCGCATCAAGAGGTTCTTTAGTTCCTCTTCACTTTCTGCCATTAGAGTGGTATCATCTGCTTATCCGAGGTTGTTGATACTTCTCCCAGCAATCTTAATTCCAACTGGTGATTCATCTAGGCCCGCCTTTCTCATGATGTGCCCTGCTTATAAGTTAAATAGGCAGGGCGACAGTATACAGCCTTGCCAAACTCCTTTCTCAGTTTTGAACCAATCAGTGGTTCCGTGCTCAGTTCTCACTGTTGCTTCTTGACCCGCTACTCCAGATCAGTTCATCTGGGCACTCTGAGCCAAGCTAGACAGGTTGGAGGAAGCTAAAACACGGTTTCTCTGGGACCACCATGGAGGAATCAGGAGATGCTGGATGGTCCATTGTGTGTCCATCTGGGATGACCTCTCTTGGAACTTCTGTTCTTAGTCTAAGGAAATGTCCCTGCCAGCCCTCTGAACGTTGGACTTGTCCCCATTTGGACCTGAACTTCAGAAAGGTTTGATCAAGAACCAACCCCTGCTTGCTTGTCTTTGTTTTCAGCCTGTCTGTAATGTCTTTTGCCAAATGAGCCCTCCACTCTACCAAAAAGGGAAGCCTCAACAGTCCCAGCTCAATCGTTGGCATGTTTCCCAATTTTGTTAAGAGCAAAGAAATTAATGGGGTGAAGAGAGGAAAGGTAATAGATCTGGAAGGGCTGCTCACAGGCTGTGTTGGGGGTGCGTGAGGAATCTTTTCTGGTCTTTAGCATCATTTCATGTGGCCACTGACATTTCCACGGGAAGGTGCTTTCCCGGCGAGACTTTCCATGAATGCTAAAATACTCGGCTCTTTTGAAGACGTTCTGGCAAGGCAACTCGCAGGGCCAGTTTTGAGCAAGGCGTTAAACTTGCGAGCTTGCACTGTGGCACACGATAGGGCCCACACCCATAGCTGAGCGGACTTGCGCCTCACCTGGCTTGCCCCCTCCACACAACTAGGAGGACTGACCCACACAGCAAGAAGAGAAGGTCGAATCACAGGATTCCCAGCGGGATGGGAGAACCTGCCACTTTGGCTTCCCAGCTTTCCACTTTTAAATCTGGCTCATCTCAAACGCTGGCAACTTGTCCAGTTCTACTTTGGGTCTATCCCAACTTTCGAGATTTATTAAAGTGTGCATGAAAATGAAGAAGCAATGGAGAACACAGGTTTGCAAACCGCTTCGCCAATATAGTACACATCCAAAAATTGTTTCCTCCAGCACGCACTTGTTAGATCAACTGGAGAATGCAATGGTGAAATTTGGAAAGGCACAAGGGTCAAAAGGTAAGTGACTGATTTGTGCAGTGGTGTGAAATGGCAAAGCGAGGAAAGCTCCCATGAAGTGTGAACTGAGCTCATTTCTCCCCCCCGCCCGCAGACCCCAAAGACAGTTTCAACAATGACTCGCAACTTTGCAACATAAACAACCTAATTTAGGGGAGATTATGTGCACTATTCACATTATCGGGAAGAGGCAAGGCCTAATGGAAACTCTCACGCTCCGCCAGCTGAGCACCACCAGTCTTAGCTAAACCATGGCTGTGGGAGTGTAAGGAAAATCGGGGAGGCCCTGGAGTCTCTTGCCCTGAAAAATGAGACTTCCCATACACTTTGCATTGAAATAAACCAGAATGTGAGAGTCCTTGATGCTTTTCCAGCTTAAGCTGGAAAAAATTAAGAGGAACAGTTCATTTCATTAGCACAGAAATTCACTTCAGTGCAGGGCACATGCCCTTGTAACTTTTTTTGGTGAGCATTCTGGAAACTTTAAGATTACAGGTACAGTGGTACCTCGGCTCATGAACGTCTCAGTTCACGACCAAATTGGGTTGCGAACAGAAATTTCAGCAAGATTTTGCCGCAGGTCGTGAACTCCGCATCGGGTGACAATCGTGAATGTGCCTGCCTTCCCTGCATGGGCGCGATCGTGGTTGTGCTGGGGGGGGGGGCAGGGGAGATGGCTGCGGTCATGTTGGGGGGAGATGGCCGCGATTGCACCTGCCTCCCCTCCAGCGCGCATGCGATTGCGCCCGTCTCCCCCCACCCCCCTGCATGATTGCTGGGAGGGGGGATGGCTGCGATCTTTGTTGTTCTTTGTCACTTTGCTTCAAATTTTTGTGATTAAAAAAAAAAAGTCACTGAACAGATTAACCTTATTTGCATTGAACCAAGTCAAATAGGGAAATTTGACTTGGCTCACGACCAATTTGGGTCACGACCAGAGTCCTGGAATGGATTAAGTCCGTGAGCTGAGGTGCCACTGTACTGGTACAAGAGGAGTGAGCTATCGCGAGGTTCCCAGCGTGATGTGGGATGGGACCGTTTCAGTGGAGAACTGCATCTCCTTTGCTCTGCAAGCACCCCAATTTGCTGACCCCCTTTGCTGCAGCTGGGCTCAAGCCCAGTTCTTTTCTAGCCCAGCGGGCCCTGCCAGAGTCAAAGGACGAGACGGCCGCTTCATGCCACATACAGAAGCTGGTAGCCAAATGCTTTCCGGGCCTCCCTCCGGCATTCACTTGACCTCCATGGGCTTCCTCACTCTTAAATACCCCCAGCCCAACCACTACGCATCCAAGTCCGGCTGACTCTGCATTGCTGCCTGTTCCCTCATCCACTGTGTGTGGTCCCAAGTTGGGTGGACTCACCAACGTGACTCATCCAGAGAAGGAAAACCGCCAGCCCCCCATAGCCACTGTTTCCTATGGGAATGCTTAAACTGGAGGAGATTGTGGCCTCATAAAGGATGCAAGACAGAGACGGAAAATTCAAAATACCTTTTGTGTGCAACCCTCTAATTAACTCCCCCCCTCTCCCCGGAAGGCTTCTTGCATTATTGTAAGGGGGGCACTGCAGCGTTTGTTTACTTTATGTTTCTGATCGCCCTTTCAGACCTCCTAATTAGAGAGTGACATTTCCAGGACTTAATTGATATTCACTAAGAATTCCACAATCAGAGCTGAAAAGCCCAGCCAGGCTCATGCGCTCCCCGGTCCTCGCAGGGCCCAGCGCTGGGAATGGCGCTCATTGCATCATTCGCGTTCAGAACCCGTCAGCCGTTCCTAGTGCTTTCCACTTACCCCCTTCCAGTTAGTCTCCACCTCACATTTAATCTTTGGGGAAAGATACCCTGGGAGAAAGCATCACTGCATCCAGCGGACAAAACTTTGCTCAAGTTTCTAGTGTCCAGTGAAAGCAGGATTCCTTTGGCAGCTTTTCTGCAACCCATGGCGGGAAGGACAGCAAATAGTCCCAGGTAGTAAGCGTGTCTGTAAGTTACAAGACACGGCTGGACGTGTAACTAATGCCACTTTTGATTCCACACCTCTCCCAACTTGGCCCAAAACAGGTTCAGTTACTGGCTCCGGTTTTGATTCTTTCTTTCCTGGCCGCTGCTTGGGGATCCCCCACCTGCTTTCCTTTCGCAAGATACAGAAAAAGTGCAAAACAAATGCCTGGATTCAGCCTGGAGAAACGTCCCATCAAAACCAGAATCCAGGCCAGAATCTTGGGTCAGAGGACACTGGGCAGGAACTGCCCTGACTCACCAGGAACTGGGGAGCCAAGCTCAGGGGATCTGGTGCACCCCCATAATCAATTCCTTAAACATCCCTGCATAAGAAATCGTATAATCTAATTCAGTTAGGGATGGATGGACGGATGGATTGGGCAATTTGGCTGCTCTCATTTCTCCATTTGTCCAGCTTTAAATTCTGCTCATCGCAAACTTATGGATATATTCAATATTAAGTTCTGGCTGCCCCAAAGCTATTCTCACAAATATATACATTTCTTTTTGCTTGCAGATGCTTACTTCAAGACCCAACGGAGTACAGATGCTGAGGATAATCGAGTTTCAGTGTGTCTGTTGGTTCAACAGTGTGGAGTTAGGTAGCGAATGCCGGGGGGGGGGGGGATTTCCCCCACAGCCCTAAATCGGAGCAGCAGCCACCCTTGAAGGCAGAGGTTTTCCATATCAGTGGCTACCTGATTTTCAAAAGCAGAGCTGCGTGGTAAGACTGCCTTGCTTCAGCCTCAGGGCCCCTGGGGCCAAAAGGCATGTTGCCAGGCAGAGCTCCATCAGCAAGGTGGCAACTCCCCAGTCTGCTCTGGAAGGCGTCGCTGCTGCCTCCACGTCGGCGGCTGGACGCTGCAAATGTCAGCTCGGCTTTCGGTCGGCAAGCGGCGAGCAGGTACCGGCCCGGAAGGGACACCCTTCACTTCACCTCCACTTGCAAAGGGGGGCCGCAAGCTGTGGGTTGCGGGCGGGGGCAGTTCTGCTCTGGATGGCAGCAGGCATGGATGGCAGCAGGCAAAGATCAGCGTTGGGAGAAAGTGGTGGATCAAGTGAGGCAGAATGGAAGCCCAGTCCTTCCTCCAGTGGGAAAGGCACCCTCCTTCTTCACCAAGGAAAGTAACAGGGGAACAGAGAGCGCTTCTGCTCTGAGCTGTGATGGATGCTTCCATTAGCCTTCTTAGGCCGCCTAATCATGGGCATATTTTATATGTCGGCACACATTCGCTTGCGAATAAGTCTCGCGGAAATGTCCAGACTTATTCATTGTTTGAACAGCTTCTGTAGAACAAGAATCTCGCAGGAGTGATGGGCAGACCTAATGGCAATGCTGGGGCCAGAGCGAGCCCCTCTTGCAGAAATACCATGAGACCAACACTGGGTGGTACTTGACGGAAGCTCTTCAGTTTCACCTGCCCAGCTCACCTGGTGAGCAAAGGAAACCAGAAACATGTATCCCTGGTTGTTTTGTTGTTAGTCACAAAGTCGTGTCTGACCCATCGCGACCCCATGGACAACATTACTCCAGGACTTCCGGTCCCCCACCATCTCCCGGAGTCCACCAAGGCTCATGCCGATTGCTTCAGTGACTCCATCCAGCCACCTCATTCTCTGCCATCCCCTTCTTCTTTTGCTGTCAATCACTCTCAGCATCTCCTTCATGGATCACTGCGTTGTCATGGCAAAGGGGCTTGCGTAGCTCAATGAAGCTGTGAGCTCTGCCGTGCAGGGCCACCCAAGACGGACAGGCCATAGCAGAGAGCTCTGACAAAATGTGAGCCACTGGAGAAAGAAATGGCAACCCACTCCAGCATCTTTGCCATGAAAACCCCATGTACAGTACCAAAGGGCAAAAAGATGTGACACCGGAAGATGAGCCCCTCAGGTTGGAAGGTGCCCAGTGTGTTACTGGGGAAGAGCAGGGGGCTAGTACTAGTAGCGCCAGAAAGAATGAAGCGACTGGGTCAAAGCCGAAAGGACACTCAGTTGCAGATGTATCTGGTGGTGAAAGGAGAGTCCGATGCTGCAAAGATCTATGCTCCATAGGAACCTGGAATGTAAGATCCATGACTCAAGGCAAGCCGGATGTGGGCAAATAAGAGATGACAAGACCATCAACATCTTAGGAATCAGTGAACTACAATGGACAGGAATGGGTGAATTCAATTCAGATGACCATCAGGTATACTACTGCAGGTAAGAATACCTCAGAAGAAATGGAGTAGCCTTCATAGTCAATAAAAGAGTAGGAAAAGCAGTACTGGGATACAATCTCCAAAATGACAGAATGATCTCAGTTCGAATCCAAGGCAAACCATTCAACATCACTGTAGTCCAAGTCTTTGCCCCAACCACTGGTGCTGAAGAGGCTGAAGTTGACCGGTTCTATGAAGGCCTACAACACCTTCTAGAATTAACACCAAAAAATGATGTCCTTATCATCATGGGGGATTGGAATGCTAAAGTAGGAAGCCAAAAGATAACCGAATAACAGGCAAGTTTGGCCTTGGAGTACAAAATGAAGCAGGGCACAGGCTGGTAGAATTTTGTCAGGAGAATACAATGGTCATAGCAAGTGCTCTTTTCCAACAACCCAAGAGATGACTCTACACATGGACAGCACCAGACGGTCAACACAGAAATCAGACTGACTATGTGCTCTGCAGCCAAAGATGGAGAAGCTCCATACAGTCAGTAAAAACTAGACCAGGAGCTGACTGTGGCTCAGAACATGAGCTTCTCGTTGCAAAATTTAGGCTTAAATTGAAGGAAGTAGGGAAAAGCGCCAGGCCACTCAGGTATGACCTAAATCATATCCCTGATGAATATACAGTAGAGGTGACAAATAGATTTAAGGAATTAGATCTGATAGACAGAGTGCCTGAAGAACTTTGGACAGAGGTTCGCAACATTGTACAAGAGGTAGCATCTTAAAACCATCCCAAAGAAAAAGACATGCAAGAAAGCAAAATGGCTGACTGAGGAAGCTTTACAAATAGCTAAGGAAAGAAGGGAAGCGAAAGGCAAGGGAGAAAGAGAAAGATACACCCAACTGAATGCAGAATTCCAGAGAATAGCTAGAAGAGATAAGAATGCCTTCTTAAATTAACAGTGCAAAGCAATAGAAGAAAACAATAGAATAGGGACGACCAGAGATCTCTTCAAGAAAATTGGAGATATGAAGGGAACATTTCATGCAAAGATGGGCATGAAAAAGGACCAAAATGGCAGGGACCTAACGGAGGCAGAAGAGATTAAGAAGAGGTGGCAAGATTACACAGAGGAACTATACAAGAAAGAGCTTAACATCCCTGATAACCATGATGGGGTGGTCACTGACCTCAAGCCAGACATCCTGGAATGTGAAGTCAAATGGGCCTTAGGAAGTCTGAGCAACAACAAAGCTAGTGGAGGCGACAGTATTCCAGCTGAGCTATTCAAAATCTTAAAAGATGATGCAGTACAAGTGCTACACTCAATATGCCAGCAAATTTGGAAAACTCAACAGTGGCCACAGGATTGGAAAAAGTCAGCTTACATTCCCATCCCAAAGAAGGGCAGTGCCAATGAACGTTCAAACTACTGCACCATTGCACTCATTTCACATGCTAGCAAAGTTATGCCCAAAATCCTACAAGCGAGGCTCCAGCAGTATGTGGACCGAGAACTACCAGAAGTACAGGTAGGATTTCGAAGAGGGAGAGGAACTAGAGATCAAATTGCCAACATCTGCTGGATCATGGAGAAGGCTAGGGAGTTCCAGAAACACATCTACTTCTGCTTCATTGACTATGCTAAAGCCTTTGACTGTGTGGATCACAACAAATTGTGGCAAGTTCTTAAAGAGATGGGAGTACCAGACCATCTTATTTGTCTCTTGAGAAACCTATATGCGGGTCAAGAAACAACAGTGAGAACTGGGCACGGAACCACTGATTGGTTCAAAATTGAGAAAGGAGTTCGGCAAGGCTGTATACTGTCGCCCTGCCTATTTAACTTATATGCAGGGCACATCATGAGAAAGCCAGGGCTAGATGAATCACCAGTTGGAATTAAGATTGCTGGGAGAAATATCAATAACCTCAGATATGCAGATGATACCACTCTCATGGCAGAAAGTGAAGAGGAACTAAAGAGCCTCTTGTGGGTGGAGGAGGAGAGTGCAAAAGTTGGCTTGAAACTCAACATTAAGAAAACTAAGATCATGGCATCCAGTCCTCTCACTTCCTGGCAAACAGATGGGGAAGAAATGGAGGTAGTGACAGATTTTATTTTCCTGGGCTCCAAGATCATCATAGACGGGGACTGCAGTCAAGAAATTAAAAGACGCTTGCTCCTGGGGAGGAAAGCTATGGTAAATCTAGACAGCATACTAAAAAGCAGAGGCATCACCCTGCCAACAAAAGTGCGTATAGTCAAGGCTCTGGTTTTCCCAGTTGCAATGTATGGCTGTGAAAGCTGGACCATAAGGAAGGCTGAGCGCCAAAGGACTGAGGCCTTTGAATTGTGGTGCTGGCGGAGACTCCTGCGAGTCCCTTGGACCGCAAGGCGATCAAACCAGTCAGTCCTAGAGGAGATCAACCCTGACTGCTCTTTAGATGGTCAGATCCTGAAGATGAAACTCAAATACTTTGGCCACCTAATGAGAAGGAAGGACTCCCTGGAGAAGAGCCTGATGCTGGGAACGATTGACGGCAAAAGGAGGAGGGGACGGCAGAGGATGAGGTGGCTGGACGGAGTCACTGAAGCAGTTGGTGTGAGCTTAAGTGGACTCCGGGGGATGGTGGAGGACAGGAAGGCCTGGAGAATATTCTCCATGGGGTCGCGATGGGTCGGACATGACTTCATGACTAACAACAACAACAACATTCTCAGCATTAGCCTCTTCTCCAGTGAGTCTTTGCTTCTCATTAGGTGGCCAAAGTATTTGAGTTGCATCTTCAGGATCTGGCCTTCTAAAGAGCAGAATTCACGATAAGCTAAATAATTAGCCTTTTGCTACCCTCTAGCGCACGCTTCCTCAGCTCAGCACCCTCTAGATTAGGGGACTCAAACTCAACTTGCCTGGGGGCAGTCTGGGTGAGGCTGGGCCGCATCGAGTATTCCACCCCCGCGGTGGTGGTGGGCCGCTCATCCCGCGTCGCTCCCGGAGGCCGGCCCGGGTGCCGCCAGCGCTTTGAAGGCCACAGGGCCCCTTCCCCATGCCCCACCCATCCCGGCAATTGGCCCGCAGGCCACGCGTTTGAGACCCCTGCTCTCGATCCACGGAGCTGCAATCCGCACCGTTTGTTTCAACATGATGCAGTTTATTGATATTTTGTTAATAAAGACATGAAGGAATGGATGTGGGAGTTGCATTGCAGGGCATCTGGCAGGCCCATGGGCTGCAAGAGGTCCTGGTTGTACATGGACGATAATTCTGAATGTGGCAGGTGGGTAGGGAATTGGATTATGCCGCTCAAGCTTTCATTTTCGGTTTTAAAAAATCTTGAATCTATATTGCATCTTTACTCACAGTACGTCAATTAGGTTTATCGATAAATATTTTCCTCTGCACTTGGTGAATCAATGCAACCCTCATTTCGGCTATGTCTGTCCCCTCCCCCGCCCCCGACTTCCTTTCCTTGACCCCATGAAATTTACCTTATGGTCAATACTTCATTGCAGGAAGATTCCCCCCTTCCCGCCCCAGCCTGCCCTCCCGCCCACAGAATGGATTTTTTGTCTTTTCAACTTCACCTCTGCCGGCTTGCCATGGCTGTTCGGGGGCTGGATGCCTGTGAGGCGAGCAAGCAGGTTTTGCAGGAAACAGGCCTCTCAGCTTCAGAGAAAGGTGTACGAGGAGGCCACCTAATGTGATGGACACATGGGCCAGAGCAGGCGCGTTGCTAAAGATGCTCCACTGACCCCAGTAGATTCAACTCTTCCCCAACGAAGGGTCCAAACTAGATCTCGCCCATGCCCGCACTTCACACTGGAATCTCTCAAGGTCAGGCAACTTTGAGAGTGAGAAGATGTTGAGACAATGGGGCTATTTTCATAACAGTCTCCAAAGCACTTGGTTATTTAAAAAATACCTGTAAGACAGAGGCTATAAAATCCACCAGTAAGAGAATTTGTCCAGAGCCAGACTTCTTGCACCAGTCTGGACTTAAGAAGGGGTTGCAAGACTCAGTGGCACCTATCTGAGTCCACCGATTTATCCGTCACTCCTTGTGTGCGCGTGTGAATGCCCATCAGCTGAGGGCAGGGACATGTTTCATCTGAAGCCGCACTCCTTGTGTCTTCTGCAGTGTTATATTGCATATGCCTATGGCCAGCTGGGCAAAGTGCCACGGCGATGCAAGAAGAACTAGCCTGATTTAAGAAGGGAATGTTTTCTGCATTCAGCGCAAAGCTAGTAAAGCTGCGACCCTCCGCCCAGCCATGCATGCCCGGCCTCGGGCCTCGGTGCACGCTGGTCGGAAGATAAATGCCCGATCCCCCGTTTCCCTCATCCGTTGCATTTCCCCATCAAGAAAATGGCAATGGCAACGGAAAGTGTTGCAAGACGCCGTATGACCGTGTTTCATATGGATTGCCAGGAATGTTGGAGGAGGTCGCCGAGCTTCACTCTCCAGAAATGGGATCCACAGAGGGACGGGAAGTCAGCAGCTTTTTAGCACGCTGGTTTCATTGCTTCGTGTTCCCAGAATGCTCTGGGGGGGGGGTACCTTAAAGAGGTGGGCAGTGCATAAGCAAAGACATTTTGGATTTGTCAGGGGGAGGAATTCATCGCCACACTTTCAAATGCAAACAGAAGTGGTTTGATTGTGGATACGAAATGTGAATTGCGTTGTTCAAGGTATGCACGTTCTCCACAGCTGAGGACCATCTTAAGAGAATAGAATCCATTCTTTTCTTAGATGAGGTCAAATGTTTTCCAAAACTGTGTCCCAGGAGAGCTGTTAGGTGGGATGGATGGTTCCTGACGTCCCAGCCGCAGCATGCCAGAGGGAGGTCCCTTGCCTCCCAGCCGTGCACCAGCTGCTGCCCTGGAGCACAAACGCCAAATTTACCTCCCTGCTCGGCAGCACGCAGGGCTTCCTGGCTCAGGCCAGGTTGTGGCTGTTTGCAGATAAAGCTGCTTCAACATTCACGATGCAGTATTTGAACACGGCACTGCCACGGCACGTGAAATAAAGACTCTGTTTTCGGGTTACAGGGGGGATGTGCTTTCTGATCATAACCTCCCTGCTGAAAAAATTCTTTCCAAGGGACCCTTTTCCTGCAAAGTCAGTGTGGCATCCATGAGCTTAGAGAAGGTGAGTTTAGCCACATGCCCAGTGGACACAGCTGAAGCACGAGTGCGTTTCAGACTGCTGACCTTCCCAAAGATGCTTTCATGTGAATTCCCACTTAACTCTAATTTTCTCTGCGGTTGCTCCCCTTCAACTGCTTACCCTGTGGAACACATCACACTCTTCCCAAAATATATCCCCTCCTCCCCTGGAATTCGGATCTGGACATGCAGACAGCATAGTTAAAGGACAGAGCAGAAAATGGGTGGCAAATGATCAGGAAGTAACAGAACCTGCGGAGCTACTCGAGCGGCACCCCATCCACAAGCAAACCTTCATTTCCCAAGGCCTTTGTGTCAGGCAAATGCCACAGGTCCTTCTGCCACGTCGCTCCCGAATTCTGGGATGCCCTTCCCGCAGCACTGCAACCAGCCCACACCCCCTGCAGTGTAGCTTTTCACACTGGTTTTAAGACTGCTTAATATTTTATTATGTTCATAAGAGCTCGGGATTCTTATGATTTTGGGTTGTTGCGTTCCTGAAAGGCAGGGCAGCAATGCACCAACGAACGAATTTGAGCGGAATGTGCAATTCCCCCTGCCAGGCATGTTGTTTTCCCGGCTCGGCTCTTTCACTAAGTCCAGGTGTTTGCACATTACTCCGTGCAGCGTTTTTACACCTTCTCTACCTGTAGCCACAAGCTTTTCCTAAAAGCGTGCTTTCCGTGCCTTCCCAAACACCCACTTCCATATCATTTTCTAAAAATATAGCAAGTAAACTAGTGCATGAATCCTTGAATAAGAGCACAAAAAGCACTTGCCTGAATCTTCGGAATGGATACATTATTTTTTCTCCCGGTTTTTATTGACAGGCTGCTGTTTACTGTGTTTTTCAAAGAAACTTTGAAGCCTTTGGAAACAATCTGCAATCTGACTGAATTCTATATGGATTTAAGCATGAACGCTGCCAGCTGAAGGCTACAAAGTAAAACAGAGTTTAGAGAATGAAAAAAACAAAATCACAGGCTCATTCTGGAAGGATCGGGCGTGATAGATCAGCTCTCGTGCGGCACCCGCCAGCCCCCCTGCAGTTCCCTTTAATTCACAAAATCCTTTATTCATGGAAAATTTTCAGCACCGAAGGAGATCAAAACTGCTTCTTACAGTAATGCGTGAGAGACGGGCCCGGGAAGCCACGGCCCTGCCGCGTAGCTGCATTTCATGCAGTGTGGTTTTCCAGGGGTGTATATTGATGGGAGACTCACACATTTGCCTGCACGACGGCAGTGAGGAATGCAAGGCCCTCTGGAAGAGGCTGGCTCCGACTCCCATCGGCCCCGGCATGGCGATGTGCCGTGATGCTGAAAATTGCGTTCCAATTGCATCTGGGAGGCCAGGAGTTCCTCTGCCTGACTCGCAGCTTCTGTCCCTGGCAGAATGAATCAGAGCTGCGATTTAAGCAGGCGTACAGGGTTATTCTTTCATTTCTGCAAGGAAGATTTGTCCAGCTGACGTTGCAGAGGGGCAGAGAGATGGTCTCCCTGTTTTCTTGTCAAAGAACTTCCCTCTGAATGTGCTGCTTTGGACTCTCGTGCAGAAGGTGTGCGGGAGTGCAGCTTTCTATGCCCCCGGGCCCAGGCCTCAAAATGCAAGGCCAGAGAGGGGGCCAAACACACGTCCTTTACCTCCACGTGCGTCTTCCTCGCACAGTATCAGACAAAGCTTCGGGTCTGTTCCCGGTCCCTCGGTCGACACCATGCGCAGCCTGGAGTCAGTGCCACTGCGGGGCCTTCCGAAGTCTGCGTTGCTCTCTGCTGCAAACTCTCCCCCGTAGACGCTTTGATGAGATCCGGCCACCAGGCGAGGAAGGGGAGACATGGCAGAGGTGCTCAAAACAATGCCTGGGGTGGAGGAAGCATCATGCTGGAACCCGGGGTCATCCCAGGAAGGTGACCAAGGGCAGGTTTGGGACAGACCAAAAGAAGTGAAGCACAGTGAAACTATGGGTCTTGCTGCCAGGGGGGTGGTGATGGCCCCCGTTCTGGATGGTTTAAACAGGGGCTGGACAGATTTGTGAGGGAGGGGCTGTTGGTGGCTATGAGCCTTGCTGGCCATGGGCGACCTCCTTCGCCAGAGGAGGCCTGCCTGCATACTGAGCCAGAACTCTGCAAGCCGCTTTGGTTCCTTGCAAGGGAATCTGAGGCAGGTTAGGACAGCAAAAATCATAATGGTTCGAAGAAGCAGCGCACACAGTGCCCTCAACCACATTGCAGCGGTGGGACCATCTCGCCACAGAAACGCAAAGCACATGCTGACATGCCTGGGGAAGGAGGCACGGAAGGGGAAGAAGACAAGCAGGGAACCGGAGGAGAGGTTCTGGCCGAGCAGCGCGCCCACCGCTTCTCAGGATCTGGGCAGACACACAAACACACCCCTGCTGTGGGACACTTGGCGAACCAGTGCCACGACACACACGTCCGTCGGAGACAAGATGCCCCTGCCAGCGTGTCGCAGGCGTTTGCTCTTCAGAAGATGCTGGGGAAGTGCCGAACCCCGGAGAACTGCAGCCAGAGCAGAGCATCTCAGGAAACATCTCAGCACAGTTCTGAGACTGCCGTCTTCTTACTCTTAAGCCTTGAGATACAGAAGGGCACTGCGCCTCATTTTCATCCCCGTGGTGAAGGGTGACTGGCTGCCCTCCCTTTCTTCCCCACAATGCCCTGGAGTGATGCTAGGAGAGGGGAACGGTGGGGGATGCAAAATCCAGGCCAGGGGGGGCGACACAATTGGTGCATTGCCAATAAAATGGGGGGGCGAGGAAAAACATTGTGCTACAGCTTCTGTTGATGGTGAACCCTTCCAGTAAAACACCATTAAAGAATTTAGAAGAAACTGCTCACTCAATTGCTTGGACCACAAATAAGGTGGAAAATATTGAGGAGACCTTTGCGCTTTGCTCTAATCCCAGCAACCTTTGCAACAGGATGTTCCCCACGCTGGGAAAGGCTGTTCCCGGCTGGATGGTTGGTTTCAGGACAGGAGGGCACGTGTGTCGATCTCCGTCGCAGGTTGTGCTTAGCTAACTCTGGTCCGCTTATTATCTTCCTACCTCACAGGGGTGTTGTGGAGACTAAGTGGGGAAGGACTTCCTTGGAGCAGAGCAGGCTGAAGAGGAGAGACGGGCCACGCTGCCCAGAGAGACCCTCCCCCAGCCGCTTCCTCTGCTCGAGGCTAAGACCCTATCCTGACTTGCTGCGCCAGCCACAGGCCGCCGGCAAACCCGCCCTGCTTGCATGCTTTCCCGGCACGCTGTGACAGGGCCGACGGGCTCCCCAAACAGGGCCGGGGACGATGCAGCCAGCAAGCTGCACGGAGCTCGGCCTGGCTGCCAGCTCTCCTCCATCACCGGCACGAATGCCCATTCCCTCCAAGTGTGTGCGATAAATCTCGATTTATATCACTTTGAGATGCTGCAGACAAATCCTTAACCTTTTGAATGGGCTTTTTTATAATCCCGCAAGACTGGCGGGGCGAGGCGAGGCGGTGATGAATTGCCCAGCGAGGCCCAGCTGCCCCCCCCCCAGCTCGCGCGCCGTCCCTGGAGGGGGTGCCATTGCCGGTATTCCCCGTGGCGGGCTCTTTGGCAAATGCCACCCCCTGCCACTAGTCGCGGGCAAGTGCAGACAGCCGCTCAGAGCAGCAAGGCCGGGGGCCCGTCCCCCCGAGGCCGTGCCGGATGTGAGCCTCCACCTCAGCGGGAGCCAAGGGGCCATGGCTTGCCTTCTGTGCTCCCAGGAGAGCCCCTCAGTTAGACTCTGGGGTGAAACTGGCCAGGCTTCTGCTAGGGGTTGGGGTGGAAGTTGCTCAGTTCCTTACAGAGTGCACATGTACCAGGTTTTGCTTTTTACCCAATACGCAGACCGAGGCTCAATTCATCCTTTTAAAGCGTGTACTTCTCTGCATGATTCAACAGAGTGCTCCAATCCAAAAATGTCTGCAAACATATGTTTACGACAACAGAGAGTCATTTTAGTGAACATCATATTCAAAATGCTAATATCATGCATATAATATATATGGTAATATCACATATATTGTATAATATACTAATATAATAGATGCGCTATATAATGATTACATAACTATGACAGATGAGAGCCAATGTACAGCATGGGACTAGAACTCAGCCCTTCTCTGAAGGCCGGGCGAGAAAGGAGGAGGCCCCAAAATGCAGGCATCTCCCAACAAAGAGCCAGCGGAGCGCAAGCGAGTGGCCGGCAGCCACCTCAACAGGTGATGCCCGTGTGAATTGATTTGCGCCCTGGGAAAGGATGATCTTTCCCTCCTGCTAAGCCCCCCCCCCCCGGATGATTGGCACGTGATAATGAGTCTTTTGCTGCGAGCGTCCGAGGGGTCATCTTCTGCGGGCATCCATGAAATTATTCCCCTTCCTCTGTTGGTTGATAAAGTCATGAAATGAAATGATGAAATGTAGGCTAGAGATCTCAGAAACAGCTGCCCTCAGCGGCCATTTCTGCTTCAACGGTATTTTGTTGATTTATTACGTTTGTTTGAAGGCTGCCCGTTAGCACCATGCTTTCTGGGCAGCTATTAGAATAAAATTATCAATAAGTAACAAAACAGTAGGATTAAAACCATAATAAACAAACAAGATGAAATAATGTATAAATGATCAACTGGCATATAAAACTTAAGTTACTATATTAAAACTGGCACAAATGATTATAACAGTAATCTAAATGGTGCCAAGGTGCGCTAGAACAGAAAAGTTTTTGTATAGTTGTGATCACTATGTACAATCACCTTGTGCTGAATATATCTAGCTAGCTTTTGACTCACATGTTAGGCATGGCAGGCAAGTCATGAGCGGAGGCGGGGGTCAGACTAGATGACCCAGGAGACCCTTCTGACTTGCTCTGTTTCTATGTTTCTGTGCTTCCTTTTCACATAGAGTTGTCCTGTGTCCTCGGTGTAACATACAGCATTTGCATGTCCTCTCCATAACAATAAGCCATGTCACCTTTCCATGGGTCCCATTGACTGTTGTTTTGGACAAAAAAGCTACCTCGTTTCACACCCTTTCAAGATCCTTGTCCCAAAATACCACTGAGAAGGTCTTGGGGGAATGAGTTCATACAAACTCGGGTCAACCTTGCAACATCTTAGGATTGCTCCCTTGGATTAAATTCATTTATTTTTAATGTGGATAGTACATTGTTGTTGCTAGTTGCGAAGTTGTGTCTGATCCATCGCAACCCCATGGACAACACTCCTCCAGGCCTTCCTGTCTCCCACCATCCCCCGGAGTCCATCTAAGCTCACGCCGACTGCTTCAGTGACCCCATCCAGCCACCTCATCCTCTGCCGTCCCCTTCTCCTTTTGCCATCTATTGTTCCCAGCATCAGGCTCTTCTCCAGGGAGTCCTTCCTTCTCATTAGGTTGCCAAAGTATTTGAGCTTCATCTTCAGGATATGGCCTTCCAAAGAGCAGTCAGGGTTGAGCTCCTCTGGGACTGACCAGTTTGATTGCCTTGTGGTCCAAGGGACTCGCAGGATTCTCCTCCAGCACCACAATTCAAAGGCCTCAATCCTTCGGTGCTCAGCCTTCCTTATGGTCCAGCTTTCACAGCCATACATTGCAACTGGGAAAACCATCGCCTTGACTACACGCACTTTTGTCGGCAGGGTGGATAGTACGGAACCTCCCCTTTCAAAGAGTTCTTCTCTGCGCTGGGGTCGCATCAGCACTGGACGGCGGGTGAGCTGAATTGGGCCCCTTTGAACCATCATTCCCTCCCAGGTTGAAATTGCTACTGCACTAATTTCTTGCTGAGCCTGATTTAGGCCCTTTCTGTTTGTTTCATTGCTGATATCAATGCATAAAATTAAATCCGGGTCATATTTGATGGGAAATCTTTATTAAAAGCGAACTGCAATTCCCAACCACCTCGTCTGCTGCCCACTGATCTTGCTAGAAGCATCTGCAGGGCTTTTATGGGGACCTGGGATGTTTCATCAAATCAGCCTTGGCCGCACTCTGGCAGGACTCCCTCTTATGACATAAGAATGGGGGGAAATATTTGCAGAATGAATCTGTCTGAGCTCAGGGCGACAGCTGTAGCTAATAATGGTGTTAAAGCCATCCTCTATGCAGTGGGAAGCATCCCAAGGTCTCAGACAGTAGTACATTTACTATTCTTATTTCAATAACTTGGAGTCATTCCACTTTTTTTTAAAATCCTATTTATTCACTTACATCAGAATGACTTGCGGCAAAGACTGTCTGTTGTTTGCTAATTTATTTAGATTAGATGCTGGAATGAAAGCTAAACAAACTGTCATCTTCAGACACACTTGGGCAATTAGAATGTAGCTTGCATGATAGTTTTATAATTCAAATCAGAGAAACTTACTGAAGTCATAAATTAAGAAGCTCATTAGATTCTCAATTGTGTTAATAGGAAAATTCAACTTACTTGATTTTTTACTGGAGAATTTAATAATAAATCATGGAAAATGTGCCTTTGTTTTTCTCTGTCCTCATTAATTCCTACTGCTAGGTTGTTATGATATGTTTGCTAACTCTGTTGTCATTTAGGAGGAAAGGAAAGGAAAGGAAAGGAAAGGAAAGGAAAGGAAAGGAAAGGAAAGGAAAGGCAAGGCTCAGAGGAAAGTAGACTCTAGACTGCCGCTAGGAATGATCCAAACAATCCCCCCCGTTGCCATTTTCTCAGGATTTCCTATGAATTCCTGAAGGCCAACAATAACCACAAGGATTGTCGCAATGGGGCTGTTCGTGAACAGCTATTATTTTCCCTCCAAGTCTGAAGTGCAATTATGAAATCGACTAAGTGGACACATCGGGCTGCTTTAACAGCCCGGGAGGCGCGAGGGGGACACAGGGAAACGCTTCCAAGCTGCTTTTTCCCCTCTGCGGGGGAGAACCGGCCAGCGGGATCTCTGTGCCTGCAGAGGCGCGGCAGCCATGCTCCATGCGGCGGGCTGAGGCTCAGCAGTGCGGGAGCCGGGCTGCAGCCCTCGGCCCGGCAGCCTCCCACGGCAAAACAAGGCAGCTGCGCTCCCCTCCGAGGCGGGAGGCCCCGCTGGGGCACGGGGGGCGGTTTGGGCTGCAGCCACGCACAGGCGGAGCCACGGCGGCGAGTCTTTCCCGAGGCTGGTCCTCCGGCCTCCCAGGCTTGGCCCTGGAAGGCTGGCACTGGCAAGCATTTCACGCGGGCCCAGCTGAGCCGAGTGCTCCCCAAACTTGTTCCCGCCGGATGGCTTGGACTAGAACTCTCTTCAGCCCCAGACAACGTGGCTGTGGAGCGGGATGGTGGGAGCGGAAATGCAAACCGTCTCTTCCTCCGCACATACATTAGATCTGAGGGGTCTAATGGGTCCCCCAAATCAGAAGATAATCAAATACGTATATTGTGAAATATCTGTAGTTTCATGATTCACAGTCAGTCACAGTTCCCATTCCTAATTTTTTCTGCAAAAGCCGAAATTCTACACAGATGTTCACCAGCATCATCCCTCTAACCATCCCTCATCGATGCATTCAACGGGTGTCTTCACTGAGGGACACTCCGCTCCGCCGTGTGGGACGTGGGAGAAGAGCGTGGCCCGAACCATCTTTCTGCAAAGTGCAGAAAGCACAGCTCTTCCACGAGAAAGCCGGAAAAGCAGTGAGGATGTTTTGTGGTCAGCCTGCACAGAGGGCGGGAGCCCAGAGCACAACCAGTTCTCACAGAATGCTCCATGGGAATGCCGAGCATCTTCCCCAGGCCCTGTCCAACCCCCAGGACCTGAACCTCCAGCTTGCTGCTTGGGGTGACTTTACATCTCATTCGTATGCGCTGCAGGTGTCCTGATGACGACCGAAATATCGCGGCTGGCTCCTAGCCCAGGCGAGGACTGAAACGGCACTTGCTTGATAGGACACACCATTTCTAAGAATGCAATGGCATTAACTCCCTGAGCATTTTTTTTCTGCGGCAAATAAACAGGATGTTGGTGAAAGTTCTCCAAGGTAAATGAGAACTGATTAATTCTGGCCTGCATTCAGATGAGATCCTGGATGGCTTCTCAGGCGAGGGCTGCCAAGCTGCTTTGCCTCCTAGCCTACCCCGCCCCACAGCGCCTCTCCCCATCGCCACCACCAGGCAAACCATACAATGTGGGGCGATTGTCTCGGTCAGCGAGTTTTGTGGGCCTGGTTTGCAATAATAACTTAGGCTGCACTTCCGACCTGAGCCGCAGGGCCGGCCCAGGGCACTGTGCTACCTGAGATGAAGGACGAGGTGGTGACCCTTTAGTGGCCGACTAACCTACCGGCCACACGCCACCCCGCTCGCTCCTCCAACACCCTCCTTCTGCTTCCCAGCCATTGCCCCCTTTACTCTGCCTAATGGTAGGGCCGGCCCTAACTTTGCTCAAAAGCAGGTGAGGTTGGTAGGAAGCAGCCAAAAGCTGCTCCACCCGTGGAGAGCAAAGCGACCTCCGGCCCCGAATCAGTCCTGTGACCTGGCCAGGAGCAAGCGCCAGCAGACCACTGGCGGGAAGTGACTGTCCTGTGAGGATGCTTCGCATTAGGAGGGGAGGCAGCTGGCCACACCTGCAGGACAACCACATGTGTCTGTGAGAACAGGACCAGCACGGAGGACTCACGTGGCTTTCTTTTGCAGCAGAAGACGCTCCGGGACAGGTTTGCTGAAGGAGCTGCAAGATTCTCAAAGCTGGGAGGAGATATGGATGCCTTTCTGAAACCCCAGACTAGCACTGTGCATTCAGGCTCCAGACAGAGGGTTTCCGGGTGCCCTCCTCTTTTGACAGGAATCCATATGATTCCCTTTGCTTCTTAATGGGCTCTTAGCAAAGGTATTAATCTGCCCAAACCGATGTGAATAAATGGCTGGGTGTCCATCTGTCAGCGCTGTAGTGCTGGGCCCCAAACCTGGCGCAGCTGAGACTTGGCCCGCATGCTGAGGCACCGTGGAGGGCAGGGCCAGAAGCACCAGTGGGGCCACTTCGAACCCGGGGGCCCATCAGCCTGAGTGAGGCTGGCTCTGTTCGCTAGGGAATGAGGCAGAGCAAACAGTGAGCTGGCAAGTGAGCCCTCCTGCTCACCTGTGCGATCCGGCTGTGGACGTCCATCCCGAAGACCTACACTGGTGGCCCAAAGAGCCAGTTTGGCCCAGACAAGATGCCTCCTCATGGACCGGGATGGGCTACTGGCGCCTTCCAGATGTTTTGGCCGACCACCCGAGTCGGCCCTAGCAAACCTACCCAATGGAGCAGACGATGGGACATGGGGGCTGCATGCCCACACACCTGGAGGGTCACCCAACTTGTAGAGAGGAGTGGGAAGGAGGCGGACCTCCAGATGTTTCAGAATGCAGCTCCATGCACCCTCGCTGCGGTGGCCCCTGATCTGGAAAGCTGTGAGATGAAGGCAAAGACACCTGGAACCTGGCCTGCCGCTCAGCCTGCTCTGGAGCATCTCTTCTGTTTTCCCACCTGTCTGTTGGCTTCTGAAGGTGCTGCCTTCATGGTGAATCTTCCTTCCCTGAAGGCATCACAGGATTATTATAACCCACTCAGAGAGCCCTTGGGCTAATTCAGTGGAATATAAATGTAATGAACAAACAGACAAACAAACGGCAGGACTTTTTTCTATGGTGGCATCTGCTCTAAGATATCCCCATCCTAGGGAGAGTCATTCAAAAATATTCTTCACATTTTCTCCCATCCAAAACCCGAAACTCATCCTTCACCTGTTTTCTTATTTCATGCCATGTTTTCAGCCTATCTTTATTCGAAGGACAAGTTCATGCAGTTCACTTGTTGATGCCATTTTGTCTGATTTCATAATTTTCAACAGATGTGTAAACTGAGACTCAGTTATCTTTTGAAATGCACCCATCACCAAATCACGCAATCAGGTTGGAGGACGCATGCAAACATCACGCGTATGCTAGGGGCACGCAGGCCCAATAACGCGCGGAGCGATGGGCGTCGCATTCAAAAGCGCAGTCTATTATGCAGAAAGTGCTTTATAGGAATAGCCCATTGTGATGAGTTGCCCTGCTGAGAGAGATTTCTGGTAGAAAAGTGACCAACAAATTTAAGAGGAACAAGAGAGGTGGCGAGGTGAAGGGTTATCGCTCAGGGAAGCGTTTCTCGCCGAGGCTCACAGTGTGGGGGGATCTGTGCCCACAAACACCCCCTCCTTTGCACAGAAATAATCCGCCTGCCACCTTACCCCTCAGTTTTGCAGAAGGCACTCATTCATGATGCGTTGCTTCACTGCATTTCCCCCTTTGCACAATGAGCATTTTGCATTTGTGAACCCAAGTGATCAAACTTAACCGGAAACGCTCCATGGGCTACCGTTTTTGGAAGCTGCAGGCCGAGCCATTCATTTGCCCGTGCACTGAATCCACCAAAAGCCACGCAAAACAAAGAAACCAACAACTTGCCACGCAAAACAAAGGAACCAACAAAGAAGCAAGCAGGCCCACGGGAGCAAATTTCTTGGCAGCCCAAAGTGAGCAATGCACAGCCCAAGCAGGTTGCGAAGGGGAAAAGGAAGGGCGCCCCGCTGCCCCCTCAGCGGAGCTTTCCTGCCCGTGATATGTTCACTCTCCTTGCTCACACATTCACATGCAACCCTGCAAGGTGGGCCCAGAGTCCCCCCCATCCTGCAAACAACACTTGAAGCGCATCATCACCCTGGCTCTCTTTCCCCATAGATTTCCAGCGGGGGGGGGGGCCTCCAGGCTCCCCCCGCCTTGCTGTTTGGTTCCACCCAAGCCAAGGCGAAAAGATCGCCAGGACTAGTGGACTTCACAGTCCCAGTGACTCCGGTGGGAAACTCCGCATTGATTCCCTTTCCCGCATAACCGCGGGATCCGCTGAAGGCTGCCTGGCTGAGACAAGCCTTCCCTGACCCCGTCAGGGGCTTGGCTGCACATGCAGCACCTTGCAGTGGGTCGCGCGGGAATCGGTTCCAACAGCATCCTTGGGCCCATGAACACATATCTGTAACCACCACCAGTGGCTTGTGATATATGCCCCCAGTTATTTTATATGGAAAATCAATAGGCTGCAATTTGGTGAATATCTTGTAAAAGTTTGATTGTACTCCTTTTTGCAGAATCACGGGCAATAATAATTCTCCAGACTTTGTTAGAGGAGGAATCACATGGCCGCTTCTTATTGCTTCGGACAATCAAGTGTTCAGATGGAAAATACTGAAAAAGCTGAGCTGAAGGAACTGGAGAGGGCTCCGGGCATGCCATCGCCAGCATGGTGAGCCCGTGCCGAGAACCGCAGCTGGGCAAGAGTACCTTGGTCAGACGCTCTCTCGGTGCAGTGCAGTGGTTAGAATATTGGACTGGAGCTCAGGAGATCTGGGTTCAACTCCCCCCTCAGCTCACTGGGCACCGGGGCCACTCACTGACTCTCAGCCTGGCCTACCTCACAGGGTAGTTGTGAAGGTGAAACGGAGAGAACCTTGCAAGCTGCCTCAGGTCCCTCCCAAGAGGAAGGAGGGTGGGGTATCCATGTTCTGCAAGTGATAATAACAATTGTCTTATCACCCCATGTGTTTCTAAGCAGTGTGTGGTGAATGGGAAGTGCTGGGAGGAGGGGGGGAGGGAGGAGGAGGGAAAAAGCAGTGCCAGCAAGTGGCAAAGCCGGAATTAGCACGCAATTCCAGCTTTTTGCAATCTCTCCTTTCTATCGCTCCAAACTGTCTTAAGAACGGTGCTGTATACCTACGCGCATCTCCCTCCCTGCAGTACCTGCCGTTACTTTAGCATTACCACATTAGGATTATTAAAATGCTGCATCATGTTTAAGATGTGTTAGGGTGCACGGAAGGAAGAGAGGCCTGCAGCTCGTCCCGCGTCCGGCAACCAGGATTTGGCACCGCCCACAATGATTCCCAGTCACGTTCGCCATGGCTAATTGCGCGCATCGTCTTGTGCTCCGTCTCGGTCTGGTTCTAATTAGGTTGAAATGTTTTATTTAAATAAAAACATAGGACATGGTTCTCCAGGCAGGGCTGAAGAACACGGCACTTTCTCGGTGGGATTTTTAAGGACAATACCAGAAATATTTTGTGGTCCCCACTTTTACCACTGCTCTCCTGCCCCTACCTAAAGGAGAAGTGAAGGGAGGAGGCAACTCCGTTACAGAGCGGATCCGGAGAGCATTCTGTGTGGAAGGTCAACCCGCCCCGGTGATGCTTCACTCAGTCACAAGCCTGTCTTCTTCCAAATTTCAGATCTGCCGCTTGGAGCCCTGGGCACCATCTCTCTCGTTTGCCGTGTCACAGTGGGCTTCTCTGGACGTCTCGCAGTGTCCCAGGTAAAGCTGGGGTGCTTTGAGGGCTCTCCTCTTACAGAGAGCTGAAAAAGAATTTTAGATGCTCACTGCATAAATAAAACAAGGACTGATGCTGCCCGCGGCACTGCAGCCAGCATCTCGCTGAGCTGAACTGGGGAGGGGTCTGCACAGACGATGCACGCCCCACATCCCTGCCCAGACAGCAGCCTGGGCTTGATGCCCTGATAAGCGCACTCTGGATGGCTTGAAAAGGGGAGCGGACAAATTCATGGAGGAGGCAGTGGCGGTGGCTATCACAGGTTACTAGTCCTCAAGGCTATCAGCTGTCTCAGGGCCTTTTCAGTGGCTGCCCCCACCTATGGAAAAGGCTCCCCAGAGAAGTTCAGCTGGTGCCAACCCTGCTTTCATTTCAGTGCCTGGAGAAAATGTTTATCTTCTCCACCCATTTTAACAATTTTAATAATTGACTGTAAATGATGATTCATTTTATTGGGATTTTAGTAAATTACTATGTTTGTCTATTTCCTCTTGACATGTGTTAGAATGACCCTGTTAAATTATTATTAGCAGCATGCTTTTTTAATTTTAACGATTTAAAGTGTTTTTTTGTGCATTTGTACATTTCTGCTTGTTGGAAGCTGCCTAGTCTTTCTGGACTATTTGGTGGCTTAAAAATAAATAGCAGAGGCAGTATACCCATGTGCCCCAGTTGATGGGGAGCATGGACAGAAAGGTGGTCTCACACCTGGGGCCTGCTTGCGGCACAGCACTGGCCAGGACGGGCCCTGATCCAGCCCGGCACTGCGCAACTCGCCTGCTCTCATGCGACGCCGGGGAGGACAGGCCCAGCGGAGAGCAGGTGCCCCAGTCCCCCCCCAGCCCCCCGCCCCTTGCACCAGCGCTGCGTGCGGGGCTGGAGCGGACGGGAGGGGGCAGTGGCGACGCCGAGGGGGCGGCGGAGAGAGAGGGGTCAGGGCGTCCGGGGACCGGAGGGACTTCAGCCGCAAAGATCCAAGCGTTTGCTCTGACTTTTGAGCGGGCGCCCTCTACCTCTCGTGGAATTGCTCAAGGCGATGGGTTTCGTATTGCTGTTTAGGCTGAGAAAAGAGGCGAACAAGAAAGAGATGCAAGTCTCAAGGATATGGAAGGGAAAACGACCAACGCTTCATTGCGTGGGACACGACCGGCACATCCGAAAGGAAGCTGAGAATTGGGAAGCCGGCAAAGGCCAGCGAGAGGAGGCTGGGGAGGGGAAAGCCCAGCTTTCGGGCCCGGGCCGGTGAGGAGGCCCGGCTGGGCCAGGCGGCTCCCGGCGAGCGTCCTGCTCAGGCAACTGGCCAGGGAAGGCCCCACCCGGCCCGAGATCGGAGAGGCGGAAGCCCCTCCTGCATGCCATTTCAGCGAGCTCCCTTTGAAACCCACATTTCAGTGCGGAGATACAGGTCTCCCTCAGGGATGGAGATGTGTGGACGGAGAGGGAGCCATTTTTGGGTGGGACTCCACCAGATTCCGGGGGCCGAGCTCCCTGGATTCAGGGTGTCCGGCTTCCCTGAGAGCGACTGAGTGTCTGCACGGTGCCCCTTCCACACATCTGCTTTGATGCACATGCCGCAGAAGGTTGCCAGCTGGGCGACCTTCGTTCTGCGAACGTTCGCGTACGTCCTCTCAGCGTGGCCTCTTCCTCGGAGGGGCCCACACACCAGAGGACGCTTGTGGATTTACGAGGGACGGCTTCCACGCAGCTTTGCCCCACCTCTGCACGCACCTCTGGCATATGTTCCTCTGGAAAAAGCACCTACCCGGTGTGGCCCCGGGTTCCTCGCTCTGCCCTCCTTTGCCACCCCTTGGGGCAGCTTCCGCCAGTCCAGGGCAGCCCAATGGACCAGAAGAGGCACTGCCGGCATCCAGGGCATGGGTGGGGGACTGGTGGATGGGGGCCCCCGGGCCTGGGCAGCCTGGTGTGGCACAAGGGTCAGTCCATTCGGGAAGCAGGCAGTGTCAGGCAAGCCGGGAGCAGGAAGCCGGGAAGGCAAGCGGTGCGAAGCAGGCAGCTTCAGGGCTGGAGCGGCTGCCGCACGTTGGGGTGAGTGGAGTAAGACTGGAGCAGAGCTGGAGCAAAGCTTGAGGAACTGGAGCAAGGCTGGAACCAGACAGGAGCGAGGCTGGGGTGACTGGAGCAAAGTCGGAGTAAGGCTGGGTGACGGGAACACAACCAGAGCAGAGTTCAGGGACACAAAAGCCAGAGCAGAAGCGACTAGGCAACCTTCACTGCAGCAGCAGCAGCTTCTGCAAGGCAGAGCAGTGCTTGCACAGCTCTCCCCCGGGGCTCCCCGGTGCGGCCCATGCGGCCCTGAGAGCTGCCCAAGGCTGCCCGTCCAGCCCGGCAAGCACCAGGGCTGCTATTCTGGCCCTTGGCCAGCAGAGGGAGCCCCGAACTGCCTCAGATCCTGACAGGCAAGATTCTGCCTCCAAGGAAATTGCCCGGGGAAAATCAAACACTGGCGGGGACTCCGGCTCTTCAGGCAGTCTGTGGATGGACTCAGGAGATCCAGGCCCTGGTCTCCATTCAGCTTTGGGCCTGTCACAGACGCTCAACCAGACCCACCTTGCAGGGATTTGTTTGTTTGTTTGTTTGTTTGTTTGTTTATTTATTTATTTATTTATTTATTATCAGATTGATTGATTGAATTGCTTATTAGAACAGGGTTGTTGTTGTGAGGATAAGACTGCGAGGAGGAAGGTTCTGTGAGCCACCAGGAGTTGCTTGGAAGGAAAAAAGGTGGAATATAAATACAATAAATACATAAATGCCACATTTGAATTAGGCAAATTTGCCAGTGACAGGGGAACCTTCATTGCCTGTTTAGGGCTGAGCTGGTTGAAGAAATTGGAAAAGAGTCGCACTGGAAGAAAACAACACTCTGGGCAACATTGAGGCTCGCGTCCTCTTTTCAAGCAGTTGTGGCATTTTAAGGCCCCAGAGCATTCCTACTCCCTGCTCCGGATGCTGCTGGGCTCAGAAGACAATATCCTGAGAGCCCCTCCGGCCAGTGCGTGCCTCGCTGCATCGCCTGCGTGGAGCAAGGCCCATCTTTCACCAATCTCATTAAGGTGCCATTTCTGCACACAGAGGTTGCTAACAAACAGCGGTGCCGGCAACTGCCACGCATGCGGGTCGCTCTGTCACTTTCTCTCCTGGCAATTTGTCACTTAAAAAAAAAGTGACAGAAACATCCCCATCCATGAAAGGTTTCAATGTTCACTATGCGGAGCCGCTGGTAACTGATTCCCGCATGAAGGCGGCAAGAGAAGAAAAACGTTCTCTGCACCTCGTGCCCCACAGTGCCTGAACCGATGGTGCTGGTGCCTGCAAGTGCCATCTGTCCATCTTGCGTCGCATCATGACGAGATTCCGGGCTGAATAAATTAAGGCGATTTCCCTGGAAGCCCCCATGTGCATTTTCTGCCTTCGAGTCTCTGGCTTTTGGCACGTCTGCGGTGGCTCCATAAATGGCAAAAAGCCCCCTAGAATGTGTGACTTTCTTTTTAATTTCAAACATCACAGAAATCGAAGCTGCCTGCAATTAGCAAGGAAAGGAGAACGGCACCTCGGGGCATAACACAAGTGCTGCTTTTATGCACCCAGACGCACGGCCAAGTGCCAAAGGGTCATGCACACAAGTGATAAAATTCTATCTTTCACGGCTGTTTTTCCGAAAGAGGCCTTCAGGTCTTGGGCTGGAGCCACAGGCTGGACAGAATGTGCAACTGCCTGGGCTTCCCCTTCCCATTCAGGAATGGCTCTGGCTCTTTGGGCACATTTCCACACCCCGTGCAGCACACATGCCAAGACACAAGGGCCTAATCCTGCCTCTGATCCTCTGTCAGGAAGGGTGTTCACTGGCTTTCCTCCACCCTTGATTTAGAACAATTACCTTCCATTCTAATTTTTTAAAAATGAAACTGGAAAGGGTGGGTGTTTTCTGGGGTGAGATCATATTATTCTCCTTTGCCCCTTCCTGGTGCGTTCATTAAAGCTTCTCACAGAGCCCTCGCTTCTTTTGTCTGTATGTTTCTTGTTTCTTTCTGTGTAATTGTGTTTTATAACTGACTTGTGAGGTTACTCGCAACCTTGCTTGGTCTGGCGAGTGCACTGGGAAAGGCATTCTCTCTTACTTCTAAGTAAACCTGCAACACAAATGAACTGAACTGTGGGTAATGGCAAGTGGTGGGGGAGACCATCAAGACAGTGATCTCTGTCCATAATATTAGAGATAATAGTGCTAATAATAATGAGCATAGTAATAAATCTGAGTTAGCCTGCAAAAAGCAGAGCTGTGCTTTGCATCTGTGTTGGGAAAGGGGAGCTTTCGTGTGAGTAAACATGCATCTGTCTGAAAGTAAGCTTCCTTCAGCTTGGAAAGACAGCTGTGAGTAGGACTATGAAACCCAGCAAGCTCCTACGGTTCAGTAAGGCAGTTAGTAAACTAGATCCATGAAAGCAAATTGGATTGGGCAAAGAACTTAGTGCCACCCTTTAGCCCCACGCCCTGTGAGGGGCTCCCCTTCTTTTGCTTTCGGCTCCACCTGCGCTGGGGACACGGTCCCCCAGATCCCCTCGGGCCTAAGGCAGGTGTCCGGCCCACCACAGGCAGTGAAGAGGTGGGGCAGGTCACAGGTAGACTTGGGAGCTCCGCCTTTCCCTTCTGGCCTTCAGGGCCAAACGCCAGGCGGTATCTCTGCCGTGCGGGTCTTTATTGGCCCTTTGCAGCGAGAAGGCGAAGCCGCTCGAAGAGCCCTCCAAGGAAGCGGGAAGATAAGCGACTGCACAAATCAAGGAAACGGAGCTGAACCCAACGGGACGCTTTCCCTGCAGCGCCTTCCCTTTGTGTGAGCTCCACCCTGGGGGTATCCCACTGGTGAAGGGCCAGCTGGAAAGATCTCCTCTGACTGGGCAACCTGTCTCTTCCGATACTTTGCTGTGGGTTCAGAGACCAGGCAAGACAACAGCTGTCCCCCCTCCTTTTCTTGGACCCCTCCTGTCTCTTCCAAAACATCCCCGCTCTCCGGATCGGCCTGGGAACCTGTGGCCAGAAAACTTGAGGGCCTCCATCTCTTCCTGAATGTCCGGAACTCCCAACATCAAGTCTTCAAGGTTTCCTCCTCCTTCAGAATCCAGGTCATGGGGACTGTGTGATGCCTGCCGAGAGTGGCAGTCGGGTTCCTTCACTCCATGCGTGAGCTGAGCGTCAACCTGAGTCCTGGCAAACAGGCGCGCCCCTGGCCAGAGAAGAAACCCACTGTGCAAACTGCCCACGGCCCTGGCACTCATTTCTGGGGCACCCTTGGTGCGCACATGTCCTGCATTGGAGACGATGGTCCTCCCCGTGAAGGGCTGTCAGAAGACAACTCTCCCTCGGATGGTCTTTCCCGAGGGCTGACCAGTCCAAGAGCAACTGAAACTTAAAGAGTCTTTGAAGGCCCAGGGCATCTGGATCGGAGGCGGAGGAGTGCGCTCCCAGTTTACCTGGTCCCAGTCTGACCCACTATGGGGAGATGCCCAGTAGTTCCATCTAAATTACTTGCGCATTTGCATCTATGCATAAAACTAAGCCCACGCAAATGTGATGGAAACCAGCGTCTGCCTTGGAGACAGTTTTCCTCCCTCAATAGGAGTGCCCCACAGGAGCTGCTTTAAGTTAATTTGATTTAATTTTGCTTTGCTTGTGTCCGCTCATTGCTTTAACTGGATATTTTATGACTATTTTAGGTTTTTATTGTGTGCTGCTTTGGGAAGCGTAATTAAAACGGAAAGGCAGGCTAGCCATCCTCGGGACGAAGGCCCCAAATGGACGCACGCAACCGCAGCCGACCGGCACTGTGGCGCCTGAAGGGAGCGCCCGCTCTGACGCTGCATCTGAGATACGAGCCGTCGCTAAGGCCTGCGAAGGAGCAGGCTTCCTTAACTCCCTGCCCCACACCAGAAGCCAGCGAGCAAACCAAAGCCCCCTTCCTGGCCCCACAGCCCCATGAATGCTCCTGCTTCACCCGCCCTGCCGGAGGAATGGGAAGGGGTCCCATGGAATGGCCCGTCGGCGACTCATCTGTTGCCTGCGTGCTCCATATGGCCATCGCGGCAAGCCACTGATCTCCCTCTTACGAGAGGCCCAGGCGGGCGCTTTTGGCGGGCGCTGCCAGCGGCCCCGGGAAATCCAGCAAGATACTGAGTCGGAAATGGAAACAACGAATCCGGCAAGAGACTGCACTCGCTTTGCTTTTTCCAGCAGTCCCCTGCACAGTGGTCCCGGGATGGAAACATGGAAACAGAGCGAGTCAGAGGGGTCTCCCGGGCCATCTAGTCTGACCCCCGGCTCCAGCCGGCTCCGCTCACGACATGCCCACCATGTGCCTGTCCAGCCTATCCTTGAACACCCGCACCGGTGGGGCTTCAACTACCTCATTCCACACCCTCAGGGTCCTAACTGTCAGGAAGTGCTTCCTGGCATCCAAATGGAAGTATTAATGTTGCTAAAATAATTCCAGTGACATGGCAGGCACCCTCCACTGGGACCGGAGTAATTCGCCCAGCTCCATCTGGGCTCAGGTCCCTGGCTTTCCCTCCCCTTTCCACACTTCCTCTAGAGCAAAACGATCGACCCTCTTTCAGCCCAAAAGCCACATTCCGTGTTGACGCAGCTCTCGGGGGGCCACTTTGCAGGGGTGGGCGGGGCCAAAGGCAAAAGGGGTCGGGCCAAAATGCAAACTCTGCCAGCATTTGCTTAGCTTGAATTTCCTACTGTCCTAAGCCTATCCCTAAGCCTCAGAATGGGGATCTTGCATTGGTGAAATGGAGAAGAGAAAGATTTTGCAGGCCGCCTCACGTACCTTGGCTGAAAGAGGGGAACGGGCAAGACAGAAGTGTAAAAAGAAAGTAAAATTAAAATGAACATTGGTTTTGGAAAATGCCATCGGTCTCTGACCTTGTGGTTCTGGAAATGCAACCAAAGGGAAGTACGCAGAGCCATTCCCAATGGCCCACAAGCGAGCAAAGCGCACGCATTTACGCCCCGCCTCTGCCACCACCGTCCCCTCGCCCCCCCGCCAGCTGCTTTTTGCTCATGCGTCTGCTGTCATTTTTGTCAGGTCTGTGACATCATGATAAAGATTGATTGACTAACGGATTGACTGCTGTCATTTAACATTTCTGCCCTCCTCAGTAATTCCTGCCAATATTTTCCTTCGTCTTCCTGATGACCAGCAGCAAAGAAAAGGACACACTGGAATAGGCCACCTGGGGCCAGTGGCCACTCCTCTGTGGACCATGGGTCCACACGTTCCACAAGTGGCAGGCCACGCCATTGCCCTCCAAGCTTCGCAGCTGCCGTTATGTTCCACACCTGGAGCCTGCCCCAGAATTTCTTCCTCTACGCCTTTTCAGTTGCCGCCTCTCTTTCCAGTTATATGCCTGAACGATGCCCTTGATCTGAAGCCCAAGCCAGTGAGCAAAGAGCCTTCCTTTCGGGTGCCATTAATTCCTCCTCACTGTCACCTTTAACTCCTCCCTGATCTGGCTCCCGGTGAAGTTCTGCCTCGGCAAAAGCTTCCCTGGCCTCTCCTGGCCTGCAGCGCGGCCTCAGGGTGGCTCCACCGCCGGAAGAACCTGAGGGCACCTTCTCCTTGAGCAGAGCACGGATAACGCCTCCGCGTGGGATTACGAAGGATGACGGCTTCGCCGTGGCATCCGTGGCTCCTTGCCTGCCCTTCCTTACCACACATCACAGGTGGCAGATCCAAAGGCATTCCAGAGTCCAGGTCACAGGGCCCAGTTTTTACCCAGAGCAGGATCCCCGAGCAGAGCAGCCTGCAAACGTCCGGCTTCCGGGGCCACCTTTCCACCAGGGATCTGAGGCCTCCGCGGTGCCTTTGCTCAGAGCCCCGGCCTCCCATCACCATGGTCTCCAGCTGGGCTGGTTCCTGCCCTCTCCTCCACTGTGGCTGCCCCTTGCCTACCCTGCAGGTGGAGAACCCGTGGCAAGCAGGCCGTGGCACCCCTTCCTCCGAACCACAGCGGCTGTCCAGATCAGAGCAAGAGGGAGGAAGACAACCCAAGTCTCACGACTCAGAACTTGGCTCAGCTCGCTTTCTAAGGCAGGGCCGAGCACGAGCGGAAGTCCTCAGGGGCTAGAGGGGCGGATTCTGTGGTGCTTTGCCCCACCACCGGCCCGATCATCCCTGTGGTCAGGCCCGGCGCAGAGCCCGTGCACTTCGGGAAAGGTGCTGGGCAGGCATCTCGGCATCTTTTCGTTCTGTGCGAGGAACACACCCCGCCTCTCTCGCTGGGAAAGCGCTTGCCTTGCTCTGCTGGCCCTCTGCTCTCTCAGAAGGTTGGCGGGGCCTGAGGGGGTCTGTCACCCGGGCAGAACTGGCTGATGGACGGCTGGGGCGGGACCCCGCAGGGCGGGGGCAAGGCGATCTCGGAATCGGTGCTAGGAATGGGTGTGGAAACACAGGCACCCTGCACGCCAGCGGGGAAAGCTAGACGCTCTGAAGCAGACAGACGATCCAGAAATGCTGCAAAACGAACTATGGAAAGTGCAAGCGCGTCCTTTGAAAAAGGAGAGCAGGAGAGGCTGAAGGCCGCTTCCGCGGGGGGGGCCGTGGCCAGTCTCTGACAAGCGGCGTCGCAGGGAACAGCAGGCGACTTCTCCACGAGCGGGGCCCCAAGGGCCGCTTCCCCTCGCCCCACCCTCGGGGTCCTTTAGCCCTGGCGATGGAGCAGCGGAGCCAGGCGAGTCCTCCGCCAGCGGGCCCTCGCCCGCGGCGGCGCTTCTTTTCAGCTTCACGGGGGATGGGCGTGGGCTCCGCGGTGGAGGGCCTATTCTGGAGCGGGAGCTCAGCACCATGGACAGCTCCCATAAAGCTGAATAGCCACGGGACACGGGGGAGCGTGAGACGGGCAGCACCGCATTTCCCTTTTCCACAGTTGGCTGCTCGGCTTTTCTCTCCGTGAGCCAAACCGGCACTTAGATGCGGCCATGCAGGAAAATGTGGCTGGGACAACGGGAAAGTTGGGAGATCCGTTCAAAGCAGAGAGGACCCCCTCGCCCAGCACTGCACACCCTCTGAAGGTGAACTTGCCAACGAGGCTGGAGTGGCCTTCTGCGGATGCCGCCGCGTGGAAATGGCTGATAGCTACCGTGGGCTTCGCTTGGATATGAACCAGCGACCTGAGAGATTAAAGGCCTCAAATCCCATTACGAGACCCGGCCTCGGCATGTTTCGATGCTCTTCCGTGAGCACGGGAATGAAGGCCTCCCGTCACCCCTGGAATTACTGGCTGCACAAGCCGGCTTCATGGCTCACATTTCCACCCGGGGTCAGCGAATAGGTTCAGCGCAGAGATGTGTGTGCTGCACGGAAGGGGCTTCTCAGGCTTCCCCGAACGTTTGCGGGCATCGTGTCTCATGGCAAGCGGGCGGCTTATGCTGGTGGCTCCCCAGAAAGGGACAGCCGGGGTCACTTTCTCTATCTAGGTTTTGCGATGGAGGCAAGAATCCCCCTTGTCTCTCTCAGGGAAAAATCTTCTCATGCAGCCCCCGCTCTCAAAAAAAAACCCCCCCCCCCCCAGCTGCTGTGTGGCTTTCCCCTCATTTGAACTCTCTGCATTTCCTGCCATCTCCAGTCCAGTGATCGAAAGCAGAGGAGTGAGGCATCGCTTCACTCGGGCGTCTGCCTGCAAGATGGACAGCCGCTTGCAAGGTTTTGTTCAGACCACCAAGAGGAACTTTGGAAAGTGGCATTTCTACGTGATTTTGATATAACTCACACTATTCTTGCAAATGGTGCTAAACCACTTTGTGTGTGTGTGTGTGTGTGTGGGGGGGGGGGTGCCAGTTTACAAAGAGCACGTAACTCACAGTTTGTCCTACAGAGCCTAGAAGCAAAACTCGCCTTGCACCAAATGGGTTCCCAGTGGGTAAACTGGAATCTAATGGCTTCCCATCCCACTCCCGGGAAAGGCCCTCCCCTGAGGGGCCTCCTTCCTCTGGAGCAGCAGCAAGAGGGCAGCCTCAGCGTGGCCAGGAGACCGTTCCATCGGGCACCGGGGCCCCAAGCTGCGCATCCCGTGTGTGTGTCCGCACCCAGATCAGGGCCCCCCTAGGGCGGGACTTGGCAGGAGGGGCGCCAGCTGCCCAGCACTGGAAGAGCTGCCCCTGAAATCCTTGAGGAATTGTCCTCTCTTGCTTTTGGGCAGCTGTGAAGAGATGGGGACCAGGACAACAGGCCCTTGCCCCGTACAGGTATGGACTGAGAGAAGCCACACATTTGGCCGCTCTGAGGGTGACCAAGAGGGTCATAATGTCTTTCTGGTGCAGCACTGACAACATGATCCCCAAGGCCTAAACATCAGGTGCTGTTCCTATTGAACATGCTTCCTTCCTTCGGCCGGAAGTGCCTCTGAAATTCCCCCGGCAGGTTGCAGAGCATCTTCCAGCCCCAGGGCCAGATTCAGTGTTGAGGGCAGCACCCCAAAGTTGAATGGGATGGAGGCAAAGGGGACAGGGCCAAAAGCAACAGGAGGGGTGCCAAAATGCAACCCACACCCAGAGTGCAGCCTAAAGCTCCCACGGCCGAAATGAGCATTTAGAAACATGGAAACAGAGCGAGCCAGAAGGGGCCTCTTAGTCTAGTCTGACCATCTAGTCTGACCCCCGGCTCCAGCCGGCTCCGCTCATGACATGCCCACCATGTGCATGTCCAGCCTATCCTTGAACACCCGCACCGGTGGGGCCTCAACCACCTCCCGTGGAAGCCCATTCCACACCCTCGGGGTCCTGACTGTCAGGAAGAGCTTCCTGGCATCCAGATGGAACCTGGGTTCCCTGAGCTTTGCTCCATTGGAGCACGTCCTGCCTTCCTCTGCAGGGGAGAACAGGTCTCTACCCACCTCCGTGTGATACCCCTTCACATACCTGTATGTCGCCAACATATCCCCCCTGAGTCTCCTCTTCTCTGGGCTGAAGAGCCCCAGTTCCCTCAGTCTCGCCTCATACGGCATCCCCTGCAAACCGGCCAACAACCTTGTGGCCCTGCGCTGCACTGACTCCAACCTGGCTATATCCTTCCTGTAACTATAGTTTCCACCTTCTGGAATGACACAGAGAGGCCCTGCAGACGTTGGTGAAGTACCCAATGACTGGTGGTCGGGAAAGGCAGGCAGGGAAAGGGGGGCGATCTGGGGAATCCCGCACAGTCAGAAGGGGACCCTGGCTGTTCTCAGGTCCCCTCCCATTTCTACATCAAAGGGAAACTGAAAATGCTACAGAAAAGTTGGACACGGTGCATATTCATCAGGGATGGATGATTCCACCCCTCCTATTTCAGTTTCTCAGGTTTCCAGTCATAGGTTCTGCTCGTCCCAAGAAGAACTGCCTCTCCGTTCCCAACGCTCCCTGGCAGTCAAGTGGGCTCTGCTGCATTGGGATTTCCACCCTCCCCTTCCATTGTCCCCTAGCCCTAACCCCAACCCTTCCCCTGTGGGTGTGTATCCCAAGATGCATCACTCCCTCCTCTTTCTCACTAGACCCCACAGGGGGCTCCTGCTCTTGCTATTTCCAGAGGCAACTGTGTACTAGTTGCCTGTCAGGGCTATAGAAGCCGTAGCAACACAACAAAACATGGTGGTTCAGAGAAACCACAAATAAACCATGGTTTCTTATCATGGTTTCAAAAGACCAGGCTTACCACGGTGGAAAACCACGACTGAGAGTGGACAACACCACAGACCAACAATGGTAGGAAACCACCATGTGTTGTCGTGTCGTCTCCACCAGGGCAAAATGTGCCGTGCGCACAGGACTGCCGTCCCACATGCACAGATTCCTGGACTGCATGCTGAGGGTGGCCATTCCGCAGGGTCAAAGCCAGGGAATGCTCTTGGCCAAGGATCTGCCACTCAGGAGACCACAGTGTGGGCAGTGGGAGAAAACAGCCACCAAATGTGCAGGGGTGACTCCTGGGGGCAGGCTTGCTTCGGCTTTAGGGAATACCCTTTTGCAGCTCGTCGCAACAGTGCCCGTCCTCTCCCCCCTCCCGCTCCCCTCTCTCTCATCCAGGCTGACCAATAGACTTTCATTAAAGACTTTTATGAAAATCTCTGAATCAACTTTTATACCAAGTACTGAAGCCTTATTGGAGATATTAATATATCTTCAAAGACAGAACTCAAATGTGTGTGAAAGGCAATTGGTCTTTTTGTGGGGTTTAATAATGGAAAACTGGTATCTGCAAGCACTTGAATAAAATGAAAAGCAACATTTATGGTTGCCCAGGCCATTCTGGTGTCTGGGCCACTTTATGAGTACATAAAAGCATGTCTGATCAAAATAACACTCGGGTGCACGGACATGCGCACCACGAATTCTGCGTGGGCCGAGAGCTGGCTTGGGAGGGAGGCCTGGCAGCTTCCCATTTAGGTCGCTTTGCCTGAATGTGTCACTGAGGTGAGGACCGAGAAGACTATTATGAGCTTCTGTTTCCAGACATTCCTGCACAGGCTGCTATTCTGCCAGGGTCCTGAGCACGCCCCGGAGCATACTGTGAGGAAGCTGGGCCATGCTGAATCCTGGCCCCACTTCCCATTCCTGCAATAGTCACGCAATGGGAAGGCAGGAACGGGCCATCCTGCTTGGACACTTGGACCCTGGGGGCCATACGTGGCCGGCCTCAGCAGCCCCCCACAGCCCTCTCCTCCAGGGACTTGCTAATACCTTTTCCAGACCAGGGGGGGTAGTGGCCATCAGTACTTCGGATGGCCATGAATCCCATAATTTTACTCCGCATGGTGGGAAGCAGAGTAAAACTATTCTCAGTCCTGGATTGCCCACCACTCATCCTGAGTCTGTTTCGGTCAATAAAGCTGCCTGGAGAACGCTGTGCGGACACAAAGTGATGCAGCTTTAAATCAGACCGGAGAATCTCCAAAGTCAAATGGGCAACCAAAACCCCCCCATGAGCAGCTTTCAAGTGCTCTGAATGTGTGTTTGTGTGAGCGGGGAGCACATGCGAGACAAGACGTCCGCATGGCACACGTGCGCGTTGTGCTAATTTCTGGGTCTCGCTCAGCACCGAAATGCAGGAAAACACCACGGGGCCGTGGGAGCAGCCTGAAAATGAGACGAATCCCGCCAACCGGCCCCCTGTGCAGCATCGCTGGCAACAAACAAATACCTGCCACCAGAACGCTTTAGATGCGGGAGATAAATATAAACCTTATTTAATAGTTTCATGGGTCCATCTAATGGCCGTTTCGAGTGGGAATGTGTGACATTCGCGCACTTACGAGCCCTCCAAGTGTACTTCTCTTACAGCAAAGCAAAAAGCAAAGTTGCAGAAAGCTGTTAAAGGCCCGTTTGGAGCAAGGGGAAGGCACTGCTAACGATTAAAACATGCCTATTGCTAGATCAGGGCTGGCTGCACCCCGGGAGCAGCTGCTGCGGCGGCTGGCTGTGCTCTTACTTCCCGCGGTGTGCGGACACCCTGCTTTGGACCCGGGCCTCTTCAGCAGAGGGAGAGAGCGAGGCACCATGAAGAGTGTAGAAGCGTCTACATGCACTTGTACGCACTTTTGATGCCATAAGCTGCCCCGAGTCCCTGCTTGGGGGACAGGTGGGATATAAACACTCGCTCGCTCACTCACTCACAAGAAGCACCCCTATTTCAGGCTGGCTTCATTTCTCCATAGATGGATGAGCATTTCTGGTCCATGCCATTTTTTCATCTTCTTGCTTGTGGTTCTGTTCCGTTTCTGCAATAAGTGGCCCTGAATGAAACGAACGAGCGAGATGTGATGAGATGAGACGACACGGGCTGGGATGAGGCAAGGTGAGGCGAGATGGGCTGGGACGAAACGGAGCAGGACAGGGCGTCTCAAAGGGCTGGGTTCAGACTTCGTTGTCCTTCGAGCAGATTTCCTGAAATCCATGGGACTTGATTTAGGTAGGATTAAAGGAAGCTCCATGGATCTCAGTGGGTGTCGTCTATGATTAATTAAACCCAGATCCCACTTTTGCTTATTTGAATGTGTTTAAATATGCTGTTCATCTTCTCTCCACAGGAGGTCCAATGCTGAAATGCCCCCAGATACAGCAGGACATGAATTTCACTACATCTGTCCCATTTGGGGGGTCCCATCCAGATTGCCTCTTGCAGCGTCTTGCATTTCTTCTACTTAAAGAAAATCTTATGGTCGTCGGTGGTCCTGAGACCAAAGCAGCTGGAATTTCCATGGGCTGGTCACTCTCTCCTGTGCCCACAAATGACACAGACAGAGTATCCTTCCAGGCTATTTGGCAGGAAAATTGCGGCTTCCCAAAAGCACAGCCATATACAGCCCTAAACGGCTTAGGACCTGGATATCTGAAGGAGCGCCTCATTCCCTATGTGCCTGCCCCTTAAGACCTGGGTTGGAGGTCCTTCCCTGGGAGCCTTCCTTGAAGGAGATTAGGAGGGTGGCTACCCAAAGGAGGGGCTTCTTGGTGGTGGCACCCCAGTTATGGAATACACTCCCCAGAGAGATTTGCCTGGCGCCGACACTTTATTCCTTTCAGCACCAGGCTAAGACCCTTTTGTTGTTGTTAGTCGCAAAGTCGTGCCCAACCTATTGTGACCCCATGGACAACATTCCTCCAGGCCTTCCTGTCCCCCACCATCCCCGGAGTCCACCTAAGCTCACACCCACTGCCCCAGTGACCCCATCCAGCCACCTCATCCTCTGCCGCCCCCTTCTTCTCTTGCCATCTGTTGTTCCCAGCATTAGGCTCTTCTCCAGGGAGTCCTTCCTTCTCATCAGGTGGCCAAAGTATTTGAGCTTCGTCTTCAGTACCTGCCCTTCGAAAGAGCAGTCAGGGTTGATTGTCTTGCAGTCCAAGGATCTTCTCCAGTGCCACAATTCAAAGGCCTCAGTTCTTATTTTCCCATTATTTTAAGGTCTGAGTCTGATTTTAATGTGGAGTTTTATTGTCTAGAAAATCAGTTTGGGTGCTGTGTCCCACTTTGCTTCATTGTAAGACAGTCCTGAGACCTCAGTAGTGGACCATATACAACCGTTTTAAACCAACTGACCAACGGACCATAAGCAGAATTCCCTGTGCATGGACAGGGATTTTCACCCGCATGCTCTCCTTTCGCCCCCAGGAGAGTGGCTTGAACAATACGTTCTTCCGTCCAAACCCACTCGAAGGCTCCCCAGAGTAAAGTGTCGGAGGGTCGATTTCCATTTTGGAGGAGCCAAAGGCTGAAATGGAGCGGGCAGGGAAGGCAGCAAAGGGTCCGTGTCCAAATGTGCCACGAAGCGTGGGAAGCTGCTGCGGCTGAGAACGAGCCCTTGGATGGGCCTTTTCGGATGGGGGGAACACCCGATAAAAGGACCCGAGGGGAGATTTTGGGCAGAGCGGGGTCCTCTGGCCCATTCTGGAGGGCCACCCCCGGACTCTGGGCCCGAAGTTCTGCACCCTTCTTTGAACGCTTAAGGATGCCGAAGACGTTTGAACCGCAGTGGCAAGTTTGGAGAACAGCTTGGGATGTTTTCTCGCTTTTTCGGGGTGCTGAAAGAAAACCAGCACAGCAGAGGGGGGTGCTCTCAGGGCAGGCTTCCTGTCCAGCCGCAGGGCAATCATGGCTGCCGTCAGGCATTCCCAGGCCTCGCGCGCTTCGGATTGCAGGTGGGGGGAGGCAGCCTGCGGCTGGTCTCGGGGCACCCACACTTCCCGCTGCACCTCTGCCGCATCCTCCCAAGACTTCCTCCCTGCTCCAGCCTTTCTCCTTGGATTCATGGAGAGCCAGGAAGCGGGGGAAGGAACGGGGCCCATGAATGCCACCTGCGTCTCCCTCTGGGCCAGCTCAAATTGTGTGGGGCTGAAGCCGGGACCCTTCGAGAAGATCAGTGGAGGTGCACAAGCAGCTGCCGAGTGTGTGCAGACGAGTGTGAGCAGGGCCCTCCTCACGGGACGAGAGGACAGCAAGCAGGGCCTGGCACACGACGGACACAAACAGGCGCAGAAAAGCCAGATTCTGCTCAGCACTGCAGCAAGTTGGGAGGACGCAGAGCAAAACTGACAGGAAAGAAACCACCCAAAGCAAACAGGTGATGGGAGCTGATTAACGAGGTACAGAAAATGGGTGGAAAATGGTGCTCAGCTTATTCTGAGCATCTCCTCAGAAGCCATTTTTCTCCATCATGCAGGCATCTTCTCCCATTTGCAAGACAATTTGTTACATACTTGCATGGTTGTCTCCCTCATTATCAAGGGTGCCTGCTTTGGAAGGAAAGCACTACTCGGAAACGTGACTGCAAATGTAGGATCCGAGCTGTGCGCTTGCACAGCCCGGGCTCTGCAGAACGAGAGAACATGTAACATATGAGATAACCAGGGACAAGAAAGGGATGCAAGCGAAAAAGGAAATACAAAGCAGGACTGCAGCCGAATATTAGGAAAACAGAAATAACAACTGCCCAAGAATGGCACAACTTTACTGTCATCAGTGAAAAATTGCAATGGTGGAAGATTGTGTGTCCCTGGCTCAGTCATGAGTTGGAATGCAGGTTGCCGCTGAGAAATTATTATTATTATTATTATTATTATTATTATTATTATTATTATTATTGTTATTATAACATTTCTATAGAAGCCTGATGGAAAGGTAGCAGCAAGATCGTCCAGTGTCAGGACATTTCACTAGAGAACAAGGCCAGGATCGCCACATCTGCATTCCCCATCTGGGTGTGGAAGCTGACAGGGCGTGAAGAAAGCTGACAAGAAGAAAATGGGCGAGTTTGGAGCGCTGGAGGAGAGCTTTGTGAGAAAGAAAGACGAGCAAGGCAGGCCTGGATCCAAGCTGGCTGGAGCTTCCCCAGAAGCAAAAAGGACAAAGCTGAGGCTTTGGGCACACCATGAGAAGGCAAAGCGCCCTGGAGGAGACCATTGTGCTGGGAAAAGCTGGAGCCAGGAGAAGAGGGAGGCCAGAAATGAAATGGGTGGCCTGCTTAAAGGAAGTCATGGCCACAGGTTTGCAAGAGCTGAGCAGGACTGCTGCGGACAGGATACACTGGGGGGCACCGGTCACACGGTTGCCTGATGTCAGTGTACACAGAGAGCCAGTGCGGTGTAGTGGTTAAGAGCATCGGACTGGGACTCAGAGGATCCGGGTTCGAGTCCCCGCTTGGCCATGGAGCCAACTGGGTGACTTTGGGCCAGTCACAGACTCTCAGCCCAGCCTGCCTCACAGGGCTGTTGTTGTGGGGATAAGATGGAGGAGGAGAATGATGTAAGCTGCCTTGAGCCCTTTGTGGGAAAAAGGCAGGGTATAAATCGCAATATAAATAAATAAATAAATAAATAAATAAATAAATAAATAAATAAATAAATAAATAAATGTCAGAGATGGTTGGATGGCAAATAACAAATGGATGGAACTGGTACATACTCGTAGGGTGCACAGAACGCATCGTGAGCCACAGAACTGGACATAAGCCATAAGGCATAATCCACATTTCGGTGCCTGGTGAAAGCTAAGCAAGCTCTTCTGCTTCTCAGCAAACTAAGGAACAAAGCAAACCACCAGCCCAGCCATCGCATCGCATCGCATCGCATCGCATTCTACTTCTGTGCCTTCCCATAGGCCAAGGGTTCTCTGGGCAGTTTAGGGTGGCCTGTATCCCCTGAGTAAGTCAAACTTGCCCTGCTGGATAATACCCATAGGTTGCACAGGGCCATTCTAGCTGTCTCAGAGAAGTGAGCCAAGCTGCAAAAGATGCTGCCATACTGCAGGGCAGATGATTTGTCATTGCATCCATGTTTAGCCCCAACAGCTTCCTGGAATTTCAGACGGGAGGTTTTTGCAGCCCTGTCTGGAGATCCTGGGGGCCACCCGCCCTGTCGTCACAGGCCCAGGCTTGCTAAGCAGTGGCCAGGTGGCCACGGGGGGGGTGGGTGGGGGTTGAATTCCCGGTTACACTCTGACCCTGGGGCTGGGGGCCATACCAAGATCTCGTCTCCCCAGAGCCTGTGCAAAAGAACCATGCCAGCTGCTTCCCAGGGTCACGAGAGCCAGCGTGGCTGTGGGTTCAAATGCTCAACCAGGGACCAGGGAGATCTGGGTTCAGCCGAGAAGCCCCTCCGGGCCAGTCACAGATTCTCTGCCCAACCTCCCTTGCAGGGCTGTTGTTGTGAGGACAAAAACAGAGTGGAGTGGAGAGCTGCATCAGCCGCCCCCGGTTCCTCGCAAGAAGAGAGGCAGAGCAGAAATGCCATTTGTGAGGTGCGAGGCATCTGCTTTAGGGATGGGACGCCACGAGGCTCCCTGGCTCAGCCCCCAGGACTCGGCCTGCTTGTGCTCTGCTGTGCCTGCGCCCAGGTGCCCGCAGGGGGCGTGTCCACGTGGGCCTGGGGTGGGGGGCGGCCTGCCCACCTGCCTCGCACAGGCCCAGCGTGCAAGGGAGCTCCTGCTGGCAGGCACGGGCTGGGGGCTTTGCACACGCTGCCAAGAATTAAGTCCTGCTTTGGGAACTGACCTTGCCGAGCCGCTTCTTTCCCGCCCGAATCGCCCCACAGAAGCAGCCAAACCGCCCCAGAGCAAAAGGCCACACTTCCCTGGCTCTGCACCGAACGCCAACGCTGCAGGCTGTGGGGATCCCCACCGGACGGGATCTGCACCGCTGTCCCTGGTCGGGCAGCTTCTGCCAGAAATACGGCATCGCCGTAATCCACGCACTGATATAATAGTCAAATCTCCAAACACAAAAGACGCTCCTTCCAAACATCATTACAGATAACCTGATTATTATTTTTTAGGCCTCTGCAAACAAGCCCATTAAACTGCGGTCAGGGAATCCAGATTTGAAGTAAATACAGTAATTATTTTCTGGGTTCTCACAGAGATTTTTAAAATATTCTGCCTGTGCGGCCATGTTTTGCAGTCTGCCGATGTGAGAAGCATTTACCACGTGCGTGGAAGTGCAGCATATGAAATTGTTCTTTCCAGGGAAAGCTAAATATCTGAGCACCAGTTGGCAGTTATGACCCCAGGAATGGGCTTATCTGGAAAGATGTAGGAAGCAGCCACATGCGAGGGTAGATTTCCCGCCCACCCCACCAAGAGGCGCACGGTCCCATGCACACACCTGCACTGGTGCAGTGGAAAATTCGGATGTGGTCCAGGGAGACGCCAATGGATAAATGCACTTGGCACATGCTCACAGCCACCTCACCTTCATGACTGGGAGGTATTCACAGCTCAGAAAGAGTCCTTTTTCCTGATGATTTAGAAGCACAGAAACAGATCGAGTCAGAAGGGGTCTCCAGGGCCATCTAGTCTGACCCCCGGCTCCAGCCGGCTCACCTTGTGCATGTCCAGCCTGTCCTTGGACACCCTCCCCAACGGTTTAAAAACAAGCTCAGAGACACTAATGGAGGTCCCAGCAAGCAGCTGGATGCACTGGATCAGCCGGATTTCCCCTCCGTTTGTCTGCTTTTGATCCATGCTTTGGTTTTCTGGCGAGGGGTTTTGGGAGCTCCTGCCCCCTTCCCCCCCCCCAAGTGGGAGGGCATCACGTGGTGTCCTGCGACAGCAGGGGGCTGGACTTGATGGCCTTCATGGCCCCCTTCCAGCTCTACGATTCTACGATGCTGTGATCTTCCATCCTGACAGTTCTGCATCCAAATCTCGCTCCGCAGCTCAGCACTGGCCTCACCGAAGGCACTTTTTAGTGGGGCCAAACTCGGCTTTCTTACTCAGTGGCTCGGCCATATAAGCTCTTAAAATTCTGTGGTGCTTTTCCCAAAGACGCAGCGAGTCGTTACTGCTGTGAAGTTGGAGAGTCAGCAGTTTTTCAAGCACTGCCGTTCAGTGAATTATTAGAAGGTTGCTGCAATGTTGCAGTTACAGAACATTGTCCAGCTCTGCAGTTCCACAACCAGGCAAAAGAGTCGTGCCCATCCAACCGATCCCTCCACTTTCCTGGGGGCCGCAGGCAGAAGTGTGGGGAGAGCACGGAGGCAATGAAGCAGGGGGCCGTGGAAGGCCCGGGGGCGGAAGTCACCATGGCTTCGGATTCCAGTTTGGTGCAAGGACCATAGAGTGTCAAACCAGAGAGGTTTGGATCAAAACTCTGCTCGGCTGAAACTTTTTCTGGATGCTGGGGAAGTCGCGCTTTCTCTGCCTGATCTACTGCACAGGGCAAAGGGGGGCAGCCCCCTGGCCCACAACTTTCTCAAGACCCAGCTTGTTCTCAGCCTCCATCCTCAGCACCTGTTCCAGCAGGACCATCACATCACACGGTGCAAGAAGCGATGCCACGGCCACACTGCTTGCTTTTCCCTCTCACTCGCTGCTTCTTCAGCTCTATGCAGGAGGGTGAGTTTTCTACAGCTCCACAGAAACCTCCAAAGACACCTTCAGCAAGCAACTTTTTGGGATGCATTCACAGAAGTGTTGCTTCCAAATCATGAGAAGTAGTAGTTCCTCTATTCTCCTCTCTAGGCAGACCTCACCTGGGATACTGTGTCCAGTGCTGGACACCAAGAGTAAAGAAAGAGGCAGGTAAACTGGAAAGGGTCCAGAGGAGGGCAACAGAAATGATCCAGGGCTTGGAAACGCTGCCCTGTGAGGAGAGGCTGAGGGAACTGGGCATGTTCGGCCTTGAGAAGAGAAGGCTGAGGGGGGACAAGATATCCCTCTATAAGTCCCCCAAAGGCTGCCACAAAGAGGGAGGTCAGGATCTCATCTCACTGATGCCCAAGTGCAGGACACGGAAGAATCAAGTCAAGCTGCGGCAACCCAGATTCAGGCTGGGCATCAGGAGAAGCCTCCTCTCTGTCAGAGCAACACAACTGTGGGACCAGCTCCCTGGAGAGGTGGGGGCTCTCCCACATTGGAGACATTCAAGGTGAAACTGGGCAGCCCTCTGAGCAGGAGGGTGTAACATGGTGTCCTGCAACAGCAGGGGGTGGACCTGATGGCCTTCTTGGCCCCTTCCAACTCTACTATTCTATGATTCTATGAGGGTGTCCCTGGGTGGTGTCCAAGGGCCATCCATGGTCCAGCCATTGGTTATCTTTCACCTCCAGATGTGGAGAAAACAGCCTTCCTTTGAGTTGGCCGGTTTGTGTCCATTTTGCCTATTTCCCACAAAGAACTCCGAATGCCTCGGCAACTTTCAGCATAGTTTAACAAACAGACGCATGAATAATATATTGCAACACGCTGAACTTTGCATCCAGGCGAGGAATCCGGCCGCCCCAGGCTTGAGCTGGTCCCCGAGGCAAGGTGATTTGGACCCTGGCAGCTCTGCCATATGCCATGCAACTGCAGCACCAAGACTGCTGACAGCTCGCTGATGTGGAAAAGAAGATTACCTCCAAAGGAGAGAAAGGTGCCCCACATCTGAATGCTAGATCTTGCTTTTTCTTTCCCTTAGAAAGTCAAAGGTTGTGTTCCATGACAATGAAGCTGACGACCGAATCAGGCAGAGTTTGGTTTGGCCGACAAATTATGCCTCAGCAGCATCTGGATAAAGAAGTGTGGTGAGAGTCAGCGTGGCATAACTGGGACTCAGGGGATCCGGGTTCGAGTCCCCGCTGGGTGACTTGGGCCAGTCACAGACTCTCAGCCCAGCCTACCTCACAGGGCTGTTGTTGTGGGGATAAGATGGAGAGCAGGAGGAGAATTCTGCAAGGAACATGTTGAAAGGGAACATTTGGACTTTTGACAGTAAGATACTGCTGACAGTAAGATATCGCTGTCAAAGAACATGTTGAAAGGGAACTTGGACATGCACATGGTGGGCGTGTTGTGAGCGGAGCCGGCTGGAGCCGGGGGTCAGACTAGATGGCCCGGGAGACCCCTTCTGGCTCGCTCTGTTTCCATGTTTCTATGAAAAAGGCGGGACATAAATATGATAAATAAATACAGAGGGCAATGTATCCTTAAATTGTGAAGCCTGGAGATGGGAAACATGTCGATGTTGCTGGGCTACCATCAGCATTAGCTAGAAAGCCAATGGCAAGGGATGCTGGGAATTGCGGTCCATTGGCACGTGCCGATCCCTCATTGTCCTCACCCACCATTCCCATTCCCACTGACTGTTTAGATTCCGAAAATGGCACTGATGCTGAGACCCCTGGAACTCACCCACCCGCACCGGGACAGCGCTTCCACGAGCCGGTCTGGGCAGAAGAATCCTTCTTCAGGTGACCTGCATGGGCCTCCGGAGACAGATTTCTCTCTGAAGTGCACCGCCGAGGAGCATAATCTCCTGAAACGTGTCGCCTTTGAAGCTGGAACGGCCCTTCACACCCATTTTCCATCCCTGTAATATGAACTGAGCCATCAACGGGATGCCATTTCCCTCCCTTCCATCCTTTTTCTCTGGCACAAAAGCCGCTTCTGGAGGCTCCACCGCTCAGTCAAGGGCTCTCCAGGAGCAGAAGGGGCAGCCCGCCCGAGTCTGCGGGCCGGTCTGGGAGAGGGTCACCCGCACCGTTTTGACGCGTGTGGCGAACCAGGTGCACCAGGCCGTTGTCGCTGGACTGGTGAGGAGCTTCGGGAGCAGCGAGCAAACCCGTGCCATGGAACAGGAGTGACTCCGCTTTGCCAGAATCTACCTTATGCTCCATATATTCCTGCCTGTTGCTTAAGATCTTCATCTGAAGCCCTCCTAGGAGTCCCTCTCTCCGGTGAGGTGGGGGGGGGGGCTGCCAGGGGCAGGGCCTCTTCCCTGCCCCCCCAACTATAGAACACCCCCACAGATTTGCCAGGCACCTACTGTGCTGAGTTCCAGGCACCTAGCAAACTCTTTCCTTTTCCAGCAAACCTTTGGCACCCTCTGGACTATTCATATCAGTGCATGGTTTTAATTGCATTAATGAACATTTTATTTTTATTTAATTAGTTTATCTATCTATCTATTTATTTATTTAGGAGGCTTCTATGCTGCCCCATTCACCGAAGCCTCGGGGCGGCTCACAACAATAAATAATCACAATATAAAAACAATAGGTGAAGACCTTTTTATTTAAACGTTATTTTAATTGCTAATATTATTTATTTATTTTACATCTTTGGCCAGGATGTCTCCAATTATATTGTTTTTATATCGATATTTATTGTTCACCGACCTGGCATTGAGCAGCAGCACCGTCAGGCCCGAGGGGCGGTTGACAAGGCTACCTGGCACCCTCTGGCTGGGGGCAGAACCAGAAGGAGGGACAGGTGTCAGCCATCTGTCCCTCCTTCTTCTACGCGGACACGTTAAGCTCCCACCGCTGTTACGTCCATTGCCCATGACCACCCCAATGGCGGCGCCCACGCGCTCCCCAGGAAACACAAACGTCGACATGGCCAGGGACGACTCCATAAAAACAAATTAAAACAGATTAAAATACAATAAAATTATAAAACAATTAAAAAACTCCCCCTTCCCTCGGCGATGTGCCCCAGTTTGGCGGCGGCGGCAGCGGCAGTGACTGCGCAGCGCAGCCCAGCAGAAAAACTGAGCCGCAGAATGCGGCCGATGTCCGTAGGGGAGGGAGCTCCAAGCCCACCCTGCCCCAGGCCGGCACCGGCAGCGGGGAGCAGGGAGGGGCGCGGAAACCCGTCAGGCGGGAAGATGATGGCATCCTCCTCCGCGCCATCAGCGGCGGGCCTAGCGTGGCCCTGGCGTCCTCCGTGCCCGGGGTGGTCCGGCGGTGGCCGCAGGAGTGGTGTCAGCTGGCGCCCGGCTCGGCAGTCTGCCCCAGTCCGGCGGCAGCAGCAGCAACAGCGACAGAGCAGCACAGCCTGGCAGGTGGGCCAATTAAAACATGGCCCCTGGCTGGCCCAGCCCCCCGCTCGGCCCCCAAACGGCTCCCAAACGGCAGCAACCGCCCTTCGGCCGCCGGCCGCCGGCCGCCGGCGCTTTATGGGTCGCAGGGCCCTCCCCGAGCTCCGCCCTGTCCCGGCACGCCTCTCACCCGCGCGAGGGAGGCAGGCCGGAGCCGGGTCCTGGGTCCTGGGCCGGTGGTCCTGGGCTGGTGGTCCTGGCCTCTGGAGGGCGGCGCGGCAGCCGGCAGCCGCGGGGGCGTCACTGCAAAGTGGCGACACGATGGTCCGGGCGGCGCAGAAGGAGGTGGGCCCCATCCGGCGCGCTATGTTGAATAGCCAGGGGGACAAAACGGGCCCCTGCGGCACTCCAGGGCAGACATTTCACAGATCCTCCATTCTGGTGACCGAGTGGAGGACAGCCCTCTATGGCAAGGCGTCCTCTGTCTGATGGGCTGGTCCGTCCAAGCCTGGTTTAGAGCTAACGACCCGGGATGGCCTTGGAGTCGCTCACACCATTCCCAAAACAAGTAGGATGGTGGCAATGCAGTCTTTGTTCTCCGGAAAAGCAACTTACCATATTTTTCGCTCCATAAGACGCACTTATTCCCCTCTCAAAAGTAAGGGGAAATGCCTGTGCATCTTATAGAGCGAATATGTGTATGCCCGATGCCCGGGACGCTACCGGCCGCCTGCACCACGTGGCCCCACCTGGCCGGCACGCGCTCGGCATGCCCTGCTTCGCCTCCCTCCTCCGGCGCAGGTGAGAGCTGTTAATCACAGGTCAGCGTGTGTTTTCAAATGGCACCCCATCTTTTAATGAAGCCCATGGGGAAGTGATGGGGAATGTGCCTGTGATTATCAGGAAGCTTTCCATGCATCCCTCCTCTAAAAACTAGGTGCGTCTTATGGTCAGGTGCGTCTTATAGAGCGAAAAATACGGTAAGTGACTGTGCCATGGTTCTTCCTGTCGTCTGCTCATGCTTTTATTGTAAGCCGCCCAGAGAGGCCTTTGGGCTATTGGGTGGCCTAGAAATATATCTGCTCATTTACTTAGGACACTTGGCAGGCTGTTCCATAGCCCAGGGGTGCTCTGGGCAGCTCGCAAATCAAATATCCCTGAAATTTCATCAGCCCCATTTTCTGAGCTGCCACCGGCACTTCTCACTGCCAATCTATATGCATTTTTACATACTTGGCATTTATATTGGCACGTATAATTAATGCATCGGTGGCCACCCTCGGTCAGTGGTATGGCGTCCTGACACCTGAGCAATTTATTTGGCTGAGTGGTAGCATGAAGACCTTGAGAACAGAACAAGCTCCAACTCATCCATCTAAACTGAGGAGCTGCTGGTTGGATGCCCAGCTCCGTGGGGCGGGAAGAAAAGCTCTGACGGCAGCATTCCAGGTGTTCACGAGGAGAAAGTCCTTTTGTCTTCCACAGAACCTAAAGAGGATCGCAGCCTGAATCAGCTTTCCCTAAAAAAACGTTTCACGCCTTCGTGTCTGCCCAAGACCGGTGGGGACCCAACTGAATTGCAGGGGAAGGAAAAGAGACCGATGAAGGGCTCAGTGCAATAAAATATCCAAGGGGCAGACGGAGCCAATGCCGTCCCGAGGCAACGTCCTGATTTATCCAGTTCCCTCATCCAAGCAATATCTTACTGTCAAAGGTCCAACCAACTCTCCACTTCCAGCGGCACTGGCTCATTCTTTCATCCAGGTCCTCCTCTTCTCCCTTTGCTCTTTTTCCCTCCTTTTCTCAGTCTCTCCCTCTTCTTTTTCTGCATTTCTGCCATAGGCTTTAACATCCTGAAAATCTTTTCTCCCTGTCCTCTGCCCTGCCAATAGAGGAGACACCCTGAATCCCAGAATTCCAATTTCCTGCACTCTTCCTCTGCCCTTCTGTTAAACTTCCGCACACTCTCTGACCTATTGAATAACTTGCCTATTGCAGCTGCTTCTTATTTCTTAGATTTATAACCTGCTTTCCCTTTTTTAAAGAATGCAAAGCAGCTTATACCGTTCTCCTGCTGCTCTCCATCTTATCCTCACAACAGCAACCCTGTGAGGTAGGTTGGGCTGAGAGTGCGACTGGCCCAAAGGCACCCAGCTGGCTGCATGGCTGAGCGGGGACTGGAATCGCCTGAGTCCCAGAGCCGCCCTCTTAACCACTGCACCACTCCGGCTCCTGGGTTTCCTAAGCAAACTTCCTGAACTGTTGCCGCTTTCCAAACTCTTGACTACCAGACTATTTACTTTTTGACAAAAGCTGACCAGCAAACACACAAGGAGCGTTTAACCCCAGCATGTTTAGACTTCAGTCGTAAGGCAAAGTCCAGTGCAGGTTCACACGCCTTCTCCCACACCCGACTTTCAAATACGTTCCTTCCTGTCCACCAAATACCCGCACAGAGCACTCCTGGAGAAGAAGGTGCACAGGAGTTGTTTGTGCATCTCCCTCTCCCTCTCTGCTGCACGACACAAAGCCTCGCGGTTTGGAGACGCACTGGGGCAGAAGTTGCGCACACGTGTTCTCAGCAAATGCCCCTGTGGGCGATTATTTAAGCAAACCATTCTATTTCTAGCCTGCACACAAGAACAAGCTGAAGCAGCATCCGCTGCACCCACCCAGACTGCAAAAAGTCCTCAATCAACACCAGAATAAATACTGGTGGCTTCATTTGCACAAAATAAGCATTAACTGTCCTGATTTTTTAAATTTATTCTGCAAGCAAATGCCGACATTTCCTCGATGAAGTATTTGGGTTCAGAGCATTTTTTCCACTTTACTACAGAAAAGGAAAGAATTAAGATGTGACTTGTGAATCTGCTCCTATTGTAAAGTATAAATCTACCCACACTTTAATCTTGGCTGTAATGGTCTATTTAAGAGCCATGCTTTCCTTCCATGGCAATAAAACATGAGTTGCAAATTGTTTTAATTTTGGCTGCTTTAAAGAACGAAGCAATGCTCACAAATATAGGAAAAGGCAACCGCTCTGCATAAATTTCAGGTCATTTGCATATGACATTAGTTTAATATTTCTTAGAAGCCATTAAACAACCAGATGCGTGGAGACAGAAAACGGCCGGCTTCGCTTTGATCGCGAGGTCAGCTTTGGAGGCATTCGGACCCCAGTGAGGCTTCTGACCCTCGTTCGCTGCTTTGGTTGACCCGATCACACTGGGTCGCCATGTCTGGCAGGATCATGCAGTCGTGGAGGCAAGGAACACGTGGCCCCCCAGGACCTGTGGGGCTGCAGCTTCCAGGGCGTGTTGGACTGTCCCAACCAGCACAGTGAGTGGAGAAGGGCCGCCGTTCAAGGACACGGGGAGACTCAGCTGTTTCCTGTCCCTTCCCCTTCAGTGTCTTCCAGATGTTTTGGACCACCGCTCCCGGGGATGCAGGATTGGGTGCTTGGCCCACGGAGCCCAATTCTGCCGACACAGACTGGCAGCATCTCTCCAGAGACCCGGGCAGGATGCTTCCCGAGTCTCGTGGGGATACCACAGCTGAGTCTTTCTGTGGGCAACTGGCAGGAAGCAACATCAAACCGAGCTCTGCTTCTGCATGCACGACACCAGTTGTGGCTGTGTGCATTTGCACAAAGAATTACATAACTTGTACATTGTGCACGAGGAACACACCAGCACTCCTGCCTGTTCACGGGCTCGATCTCAGCTCGGCTTGCCTCCCAGCCAGGGCCAAGGATGGGGGAAAAGTCTTGTTCGCCCAGCTTTGCCTCTATCCCCTCCCTCCTTCTCCCCCGCCGCACGCAGGCCCTTCTTCCCTCAGCAGCACTTGGCCCCTGTCTCCTCCTCCTCATCCCACGGACAGCTCTGCAGCCTCCCTTCAGCCGCCGCACGGCCACGTCCTTATTGGATCGCACGCTTTCCGGGCTGTCAGCCTGCCTCACAAAGCTGTCCCCAGAGTATGGGAAAGCTTCTAGCCTCTGTCAACACAACTGCCCCTTCCGGCAGAAACACTGGCTCGTCTAGCTCCTGACAGATCGCTTCCCTGAACCACCGGCATGCTTGTGAACATTCTGCAGCACGAACTGAGCTTGGCGACTCTACCAGCGCCAAGAAATGTGTCCATTTCCAAACACGTTTTAATCAGTGTTTACTGTATTTGTACAAAATGTGGAAAACTGAAGATGTGTATCTTACTATATCCATTACCCAAACCATATACTTTATTTTAGATATTTAAAAATGCAGGCGTGTGCAGAAACAGTCCAGAATGAGCTTCAGCTTAAACATGAAGATGTGGCAACCCTGAGGCTGGGGGCTTCATTCACTCCACCTCTCCTGTGCGTCCCAAAGCGGAGCTTTTAGGCTTCCGGCACCAGCATCTACCGACACACTCCTTCCGTCGTCTTCATGTTTCCATCAAGCCTCGTTTGTTCCCATTCCTCTCCTGTATGAAGGCTTTCAGAGCCACCTGACCCGCAACTGTCTCAGTCACAGGGCAGTCGCTGGTTTTCCGCATTTGCGCAAACCTGCCATCAGCCTTCTTTTCATTGCTAGGGGAAATTAGCACTGGGCCAAGTTGCGCCAGGGACTTAGCGGGTGATCTTCCATCCTGTCCCAGTCATGCTGGGTTTCAGCACACTGCAGGCATGCCCTGTCTTTCCTTCTCTGGCGGGAGTTCCCTGCTTTTCCTGCTAGGAAAAGGAAGCAGCTAACATGTTCCAACTGCACATTGTGCAATTTCAAAACGAAAAGGCAGCAAACACTCCCCGCTTCCTCCCGAAAAACAAAATAAGGTGTCTTGCAGGGATTAAATAAGGGCAAGGAGTGAAGCATTTGTTTGTTTTATGAACTCTGGGGAATTTTGATAATGAGCCCTTTAAAATATATGATATGGAAGGCTTTCTAATTCAAGACAGATAAGAAATAATGGTTACATATTTTAACTTCAAAGACAAAAGTAACCTTTTATCACCTAATTTAACAGTCTCCCTTAGTAAAAATGTGTTCCAAGAATGAAGGATGTTTTTTAAATAATGAAACACATTGTCTTTGAATGGTTGATTTTTAAAAAATTGCTATAATCAAAGTCCAAACACATTTCCATGGCAGCTTTAAATAGATATGCCTAATGACAATCTTTTCCCCCTTAATGAGGATCAGAACAAAGGAAATATGTGCATCTTTTTGTTTGACTTCCATCTGACAAAATTTCTGGTTTTACTTAATAGGCCCCTGCTAGGAAGATAGGAGGAAATGATACATCTGAGAAGCTCATCTGAATTGGAAATGCTCACTCGTCAGAAAGCAGTGTGTTGATAGCAGAATTTGGGCAAGCAGTTCAGAAAATGCAAATTCCACACTGGGAAAGCTACACAAACCATGCCCTTCAGACTCAGAAATCTTAACTCTGTGCCCCTCTTTGCTAGAAGCAGACACTCCACAATCACAGACGCTGAAAACGTGGCCCAAAGATTGCAGCAATAGCTTAATACTGAAAATGACACTGAAAAATGTTTCAGTGTCTTTTCAAGCCTGCCTCTTCCCCTGCCTCAAATATGACCAGCATAGGGATGTAAACACAAGGGTTCTTTGCAGCTGCATTTGGTACATCTGCCTGGCAGGCCCAGATTAGGCTGTGGCTGTGGAGGTAAACCAGAACTGGTGCATCACCTAAATTGGTCTCCAAATGTCTCGAACTATAAATTTAGACCTACCCATGTCTGACCTCCTTTTTTTTCCACCCACCGAGAGAAGTGCCTGTTTCCTCCAAGGATGTGGAGACAGTTTTGAGCAACATCTGGAAGCTACTATTTCAGAAATGGGGGATGGACTCTCACTTCTCTGCTCAGGCCAGTAGCCCACGGCCAGTCCCAGGTGGAGCTCAAGACCATCCCCACCGCTGCTACAGGTAGCCAGATACAGGTATGGAGGCCCCGTTCCTTCACTGGACAAGCTCACCTGTGAGGTTTTGTATTTTTCTAGCTACACTCAGATTTTTGGGCCCCAGGGAACGAAAACTCATTTCTCTTCAAATACTTTAAAACCTTTCAGCAGCTCGGTATAAGAGGCTTAAGCAAGAGATGGCATCCCCGTTCAAGAAAAGATGAATGATTAAATAAGCTGGTTTATGAAAAGGATATTTTCTACAGAAGGGGACAGAAGGGAATGCTGCTGTTTGGCCTGGGCTTTTGAAGGAGTGCTTGCTCATGCTTCTGAAAGACTCAAGAGATGGCTGCAAACACAGGCCTGGGGCAGAGCAGCAAGCAGGCCCTTCCCTTCCCTTCCCTTCCAAACTCAGGGACATCCTACAGACACTTCTGCCCTACGAAGCACCTGGGCAGGGTGCAAAGACCCAGCCAGTCTGGCACGCTTCCACTGGCTTGGTTTCTTTCCTGCACTCAGGCCCGAGCACGGACGAGCCACGGACTCACGAGGACTCGCGCGCAAGTGCCCGGCACGAGGCAGACTCAGGTTAGAAAGATGGCTGGCCGGAGTCTGGGGAGCCGGGCCAAGGAAATCAAAGCGATGCTCCGCCCCTAGGCAGCGTTCTCACATACAGGTGCGTGCCGTGATGCTTTGCCCTGGAGCTCAAGGAAGGGGGCCTGCCATGCTGCCAGGATGCGGCGGATCCTGGGGCACCGGCCGCCTGCCTGCCCTGGCCGCACAACTCCATCTCTGAGGCTGCTCTTGTGGCCCCAGAAATCACACCCCCATGGAGGTTTCTTTCCAAGAGAGAATGGCTCTCTGCTCTCCGCTCTAAGCATAGGCAATTTAAGCTTTAAGCCTTCCTGAGACTAAGCAAAAATGATTCTTGGCCTATTGACCCTTTCTCTGCATAGTACTGGTTTGAGCTATTAACTAAGGAAAGGAAAGGAAAGATTTCTCTCCATGGATTTCATTCTGCTTGCTGTAGGTTTTGGCTAAAAACCTTAACTTTAAAAGGAGACCAAGATGACCGGTATTAAGCCTATTGTTTGGGGTAGAAAAGCATCCCACAGACCTGTTCCTAAGGCCCCAGCCGTGTCTGGCCTTATAGGAAAAATGTCATCACCATAAACACTTTAGTATTTTCAGTGCCAGGCCAAAACTCTTTTATTTTCCCAGCATTTTAAGATTTAGATTGGGATTTTAAGTGGGTTTTTATTGTACAGAATGGAAACTGTGCTCCACTTGCTTTTATTGTAAGACCGTCCCAAGACCATTTGGTTGTTGTTGTTAGTTGCGAAGTTGTGTCCGACACATTGCGACCCACGGACAACATTCCCCCAGGCCTTCCTGTCCTCCACCAGCCCTGGAGTCCACCTAAGCTCACACCAACTGCTTCAGTGACTCTGTCCAGCCACCTCATTCTCTGCCATCCCCTCCTTCTTTTCCCATCTATTGTTCCCAAAATTAGGCTCTTCTCCAGGGAGTCCTTCCTTCTCATTGGATGGCCAAAGTATTTGAGTTTCATCTTCAGGATCTGGCCTTCTAAAGAGCAGTCAGGGTTGATTTCCTCCAGGACTGACCGGTTTGATTGCCTTGCAGTCCAAGGGACTCGCAGGAGTCTCCTCCAGCACCACGATTCAAAGGCCGCAATCCTTTGGCGCTCAGCCTTCCTTATGGTCCAGCTTTCACAGCCATACATTGCAACTGGGAAAACCATCGCCTTGACTATACGCACTTTTGTTGGCAGGGTGATATCTCTGCTTTTTAGGATGCTGTCAGGATTTGCAATAGCTTTCCTCCCCAGGAGCAAGCGTTTTTTAATTTCTTGGCTGCAGTCCCCATCTGCGGTGATCTTGGAGCCCCAGAAAATAAAATCTGTCACTACCTCCGTTTCTTCCCCATCTATTTGCCAGGAAGTGAGAGGACCGGATGCCATGATCTTAGTTTTCTTAATGTTGAGTTTCAAGCCAACTTTTGTGCACTCCTCCTTCACCCGCATCAAGCGGCTCTTTAGCTCCTCTTCACTTTCTGCCATGAGAGTGGTATCATCTGCATATCTGAGGTTGTTGATATTTCTCCCAGCAATCTTAATTCCAACTGGTGATTCATCTAGGCCCACCTTTCTCATGATGTGCTCTGCATATAAGTTAAATAGACAGGGTGACAGTATACAGCCTTGCCAAACTCCTTTCTCAATTTTGAACCAATCAGTGGTTCCGTGTCCAGTGAGAACTGGACAC
>NW_025335701.1:10968893-11121673 GCF_004798865.1 Varanus komodoensis | reverse complement strand
AACTGGTGATTCATCTAGGCCCACCTTTCTCATGATGTGCTCTGCATATAAGTTAAATAGACAGGGTGACAGTATACAGCCTTGCCAAACTCCTTTCTCAATTTTGAACCAATCAGTGGTTCCGTGTCCAGTTCTCACTGTTGCTTCTTGACCCACATATAGGTTTCTCAAGAGACAAATAAGATAGTCAGGTACCCCATCTCTTTAGGAACTTGCCATAATTTGTTGTGGTCCACACAATCAGAGGCTTTAGCATAGTCAATGAAGCAGAAGTAGATGTTTTTCAGGAACTCCCTAGCTTTCTCCATGATCCAACGTATGTTGGCAGTTTGATCTCTAGTTCCTCTACCTCTTCGAAATCCTGCCTGTACTTCTGGTAGTTCTCGGTCCACATACTGCTGGAGCCTCGCTTGTAGGATTTTGAGCATCACTTTGCTAGCATGTGAAATGAGTGCAATGGTGCGGTAGTTTGAACATTCTTTGGCATTGTCCTTCTTTGGGATCGGAATGTAAACTGACCTTTTCCAATCCTGTGGCCACTGTTGAGTTTTCCAAGTTTGCTGGCATATTGAGTGTAGCACTTTTACTGCATCATCTTTTAAGATTTTGAATAGCTCAGCTGGAATACTGTCACCTCCACTAGCGGTGTTGTTGCTCAGACTTCCTAAGGCGCATTTGACTTCACATTCCAGGATGTCTGGCTCGAGGTCAGTGACCACCCCATCGTGGTTATCAGGGACATTAAGCTCTTTCTTGTATAGTTCTTCTGTGTAATCTTGCCACCTCTTCTTAATCTCTTCTGCCTCTGTTAGGTCCCTGCCATTTTGGTCCTTTGCATGAAACATTCCCTTCATATCTCCAATTTTCTTGAAGAGATCTCTGGTCCTCCCTATTCTATTGTTTTCTTCTATTGCTTTGCACTGTTCATTTAAGAAGGCCTTCTTATCTCTTCTAGCTATTCTCTGGAATTCTGCATTCAATTGTTTGTATCTTTCTCTTTCTCACTTGCCTTTCGCTTCCCTTCTTTCCTCTGCCATTTGAAAAGCTTCCTCAGTCAGCCATTTTGTTTTCTTGCATTTCTTTTTCTTTGGGATGGTTTTAGTTGCCACCTCTTGTACAATGTTGCGACCCTCCATCCAAAGTTCTTCAGGCACTCTGTCTATCAGATCTGATTCCTTACATCTATTTGTCACCTCTACTGTATATTCATCAGGGATATGATTTAGGTCATACCTGAGTGGCCTAGTGCTTTTCCCTACTTCCTTCAATTTAAGCCTAAATTTTGCAACGAGAAGCTCATGATCTGAGCCACAGTCAGCTCCTGGTCTGGTTTTTACTGACTGTATGGAGCTTCTCCATCTTTGGCTGCAGAGCACATGATCAATCTGATTTCTGTGTTGACCATCTGGTGATATCCTTGTGTAGAGTCATCTCTTGGGTTGTTGGAAAAGAGTGTTTGCTATGACCATCGTATTCTCCTGACAAAATTCTACCAGCCTGTGCCCTGCTTCATTTTGTACTCCAAGGCCAAACTTGCCTGTTATTCAGTTATCTCTTGGCTTCCTACTTTAGCATTCCAATCCCTCATGATGATAAGGACGTCATTTTTTGGTGTTAATTCTAGAAGGTGTTGTAGGCCTTCATAGAACCAGTCAACTTCAGCCTCTTCAGCACCAGTGGTTGGGGCATAGACTTGGACTACTCTGATGTTGAATGGTTTGCCTTGGATTCGAAGTGAGATCATTCTGTCATTTTGGAGATTGTATCCCAATACTGCTTTTCCTACTCTTTTATTGGCTATGAAGGCTACTCCGTTTCTTCTGAGGGATTCTTGCCCGCAGTAGTATACCTAATGGTCATCTGAATTGAATTCACCCATTCCTGTCCATTTTAGTTCACTGATTCCTAAGATGTCGATGTTCAGGTTCCTGTGGAGTATAGATCTTTGCAGCATCGGACTCTCCTTTCACCACCAGATACATCTGCAACTGAGTGTCCTTTCGGCTTTGACCCAGTCGCTTCATTCTTTCTGGCGCTACTAGTACTAGCCCTCCGCTCTTTCCCAGTAGCATATTGGACACCTTCCGACCTGAGGGGCTCATCTTCCGGTGTCACATCTTTTTGCCCTTTGGTACTGTCCATGGGGTTTTGATGGCAAAGATGCTGGAGTGGGTTGCCATTTCCTTCTTCAGGGGATCGCGTTTTGTCAGAGCTCTCTGCTATGGCCTGTCCGTCTTGGGTGACCCTGCACGGCAGAGCTCACAGCTTCATTGAGCTACGCAAGCCCCTTTGCCACGACGAGGCAGTGATCCATGAAGGAGGACCATTTGGTAGCAGACAGTAAACAAAAGTTTTAGATGAATAAATAAATAATAAACAACCAGGACGACATGATCGAAAGCTGAAATTAAGGGACTTTTGCATCTGGGCATTCTGTGACCATATCCTAGGACAATGTCCACACCTGTAGGACCGCTTATGTGTAAACTACAGCCCAGAATGTGAACAGGGTCAAATTCCCTAAAACCTGCAGTCCACACACACACTGAAACATAACTTCATAAGTAAAGCATGTCTGCGAACATCAAGAAAATGCACAGGACGCACGACCTGGTAGGGACCACTCCAGCGTCGCCTTGCCATGGAGTGGTGGCAGCGATGGGAACGGCACCTCAGACAGCCAAAGCGCCACGACCTGCCATCAGGCTTAGCAGACACCCAGTGTGGCAGAGGCAAAAAGAAAATGTGTTCGAAAGAAAACCCTAGGACAGCTCACCCCCAAACTGCGCACGAGCAACGGAAGGACCAGGATGCTGGCAGAGTGAGGCTGGCGCGGAACGGAGTGGCGGGAACGCACGGGAGAAACAGTTTGTGCTGCAACATTTCATTGCAGTGCCTACTTGCACACCTTCCAGGTTTCCAAAGAGGTTAATGGAGATTACCAATGAGTAGGAACACATCTTTAAAAGAGTCCACTGCTTCTTTATCAAAGCATATTACTGTGAGAATAAGGTGAAAATTACTGCATGTCTGAAATAGCGAAAGCACCAGTGATAACCGGCACTATGATCTATTCCCAAGATTCAGACAGAGCTTCATGCTTAGCTCAAGTGACTATCAGCCGGTGACAGCAAGCAATGATTTGAAAGCCCTGACTCTGCTGCTTTTAATTCTCAGCAGCGTGCTTAGCTCTGGAGAAACGGGGGATTTCAGCCAGGCCCCCCTGAAATTAAGCCCTGTCCCTGTACGAGCGGACGTCTCAGTCTAGCTAAGGGTGAACCTGTCTGTTCCCATCTTGGCTTCTCCCAGCTTCCCATTCTTCTTATCCAAGGCTTAGTTCAGCCTGAACTTTGAGAGAGTCTTTTAAAATATTGTAAGTTTACATGAAAATATATGCACATTTTCCCACACATCTCTGATACATGCATTTTTGTGCAATGGCCGCATTTTGGGGGGCAATTCCACCGACGTAATGCAGCATCTCTGAACCTTATTTTCAATCACATTTTCACTGCTTTCCAGCAGTGGCACCTCCACCTTGCGGTCTTTGCAGAACCGGGAAAAAGCATTTAATTTTTCCTGGTCTTTGCCGTATTTTGAATGTCAGTGTTAATGTTGTGCATTTGGAATCTTTCTATTGTTGCAGTCTATTTACTGTGGCCTTGTTACATGTTAAACATAAAGCATTCATGTGATTATATCGAGAGAGGTATCACTGCCACTCTGTATGACTCTGGTGCGCCCACAACTGGAGTATTGTGCTCAGTTTTGGGCCCCTCATTACAGGAAGGATTAGCCAGGTTGGAGTCAGTGCAGTGTAGGACCACAAGGTTGGTGGCCGGTTTGCAGGGGGCGCTGTATGAGGCAAGACTGAGGGAACTGGGGCTCTTCAGCCTGGAGAAGAGGAGACTCAGAGGGGATCTGTTGGTGACATACAGGTATGTGAGGGGGTGTCACACAGAGGTGGGTAGAGACCTGTTCTCCCCTGCAGAGGAAGGCAGGATGTGCTCCAGCGGAGCAAAGCTCAGGGAACCCAGGTTCCATCTGGATGCCAGGAAGCACTTCCTGACAGTCAGGACCCCGAGGGTGTGGAATGGGCTTCCCCGGGAGGTGGTTGAGGCCCCATCGGTGCGGGTGTTCAGGGATAGGCTGTACATGCACATGGTGGGCATGTCGTGAGTGGAGCCGGCTGGTGCCAGAGGTCAAACTAGATGGCCTGGGAGACCCCTTCTGACTCGCTCTGTTTCTATGTTTCTATATTATCTTTTACAATGCCATTGTGTTTTGTATCTTCTTTTGCAAACTGTTCAGAGTCTTTTGGCTACTGGATGCAACAGAAAAAGTAATAAATAAACAAGCAATTCAATGTTACTATTTTAATAAGTTTAGGATCATATCCCCCTCATATGTGCATATTTGATTGAAGAAGTATGAATTATGAACGATAACTGAGTTTCAGTTTGCACAATGGTTTGTAAGTCCACCAGTTGGGCATGTTCACAAACAAATGTGGCTGAATTGCTTGCCCAGGAATGTCAGAGAATGGCGCACGCGCTCACATGATGTTTATTTTTCCATTCCTGTTGGGAGCTGCTTCTGTAATAACAAAAGCAAAAACCTTGAAACCTGTAACTGGATACATTATTAAAAGCACAAATTGAAATTTCCATGACATTTCCCCTTTTTCTTTCTGTCTCACCCACACGCCGCTTGATAACGATCTACTTTCATAATGAAATTCATGCAGTTGGAGCAACAAAGGAGGTGCTCCTAACAGAAAAGAGGAACTTGTCAGATGGCAAAGATGTGCACACTAATGAAGATTATGATGCTATTAATGTGCAGTGGGGAGGGGACGTCTTTGCAGGACTGAGGGACAGATCCCGGGTCGACAAGGGCGAACTGGCTGCGCTGGACAGCGGGGTTCCCCCGTCGTGGCAGAGACGGGCATCTCCACGGCTCGCACCCTAGGCCTCGTTTCAGGATCGCTGGGGTCCTCCAACACGCTTCATGGATTCAACTCTGAAGTGTGTGCAGAGGCTTCTTGGTGCCCAGGACCAACCTGCGACACGGGCTGTGTCCCACACGAAATCAGAATCACATCGTGGGCGCTGAGCCTCACCATGAGCCTTTTCCACGTTTCCTTTTCCAACAGGCGCATTGGCCACTTGCTAAAATCCCCCTGCAGAGCTGGAAACGGGTGGACTTCAGCAGCACCTTGCATTTGGATCTGTGCTCGGCCCAGAAATTGTGAGCTGAGTAAATCTCGATCAACAACAAACTGATCAGCAAATGAGTTTCCCCTTTTGTTCTGTCTGTCTGCAGACTGGAGTCCTAGCAAAAAGCTGCAATGGAGTCTGCCTAAAGATGTGCACGGATTGGGGCCGAGGCCACCTGGCATGACCTTGGTGAAGGTGTGCCAGCTGGACTTTTCTCTCACTTTGGCCTGGCTCGCGCAGTTGTGAGGATCAGACGGATGCAGGGAGTGGGGAGGGAGACGGGAGAACAGCCTGTGCCATCTTGTGCTCCTGGAAGAAAAACTGGGATAAAAATCTAACAACTAGCTAACTAATTGGCACTACAGTATCATTTGCACACACACAAAGTGGAGAATGCCATGGAAATAGATGTGAGAGGGGCTTTAGTAATGGATATTTGTCGCTTTCATCATGCCAGAATAAGGCATTTTCTTGTATATTACCTTCCTGAGGAATTCGTGCTTTGCACATGAAAGCTGACTTTCTTCCCTCTCCCTTTTTGCCTTAGCAGCGTCTCCTCTTTCTAATTTATCTTTTGTTCTCCCTTCTTTCAGCAAACTGCAATTATTTTATGCTCCAGGATGGGGGTGGCGGGGACTGAAATCATCTTGCTCGGTGAAGCAGCAGAATTGTGCTTTCCTCCTTCGCCACCTTTGCCCTGTCCCTGGCTTACCCATACCTGCCCGTTCATCTTCCCAGGTTTCAGGAGCAGAGGGAGCCAGATCGAGGTGAGCCCGCAGTCCTCATGCTGCGAACGGCCCGGCATGCGGCTAGCACACCCCAGGGCGCCCGCTCCCGCGGCCAAAGCCAGTCCTGGGGTAAATGCACACCCAACAGGGGCACCTGCTTGCCTCGGGCTGCTTTGGGCTCTTGACGTCCACATGGACAGAAAGCAGATGGAGCTCCTGCCAGGGTGGGAGGGGTGCCCTTGAAGCAGCGTCGGCAAGGCAGTGGGCACCGTCCTGGGAAAAGAGTGTGCAGGATGGAGCTTTCTGGCTGCGAAAAGTACAAATGAACTGCTTGCTCTTCAAAGCTCTTGTAAGTCCGTCTCTTCCATGAAGGTCAGTCAACGGCGTGCAGTTTCCAGCTCCCCAGGCTGGTCCTCGGAGCTGCCGCTTTGCCCCAGCATCCTGCGCTCCCCGTCACGGGAGGCGAGTGGGCCAGGGTGCAACTCGCTCGCTTTCCTCCTCGGATGGGAGAAAAGGCACCCCAACTGCACAGCTGACTCTGCCCAGCGCTTATGACAGGGGTAGTTTTAATCTGTCGCTTTTGCTGTTCCTCATGTTTCCAGTCTGAAGTCCAGTTTGCCCAAAATGTTGAATTTTTTTTTAAGTTGGCACATTTGTGTGCTTTTCTCTCAAAGCATTATTTTTTTGTACGCCCCGTGCCCTAATATACACCTCTTCTGGCAAATGACTTGGTCCCCAATCTAGTGCATTTTCCTGTTATTTTCACTGAAATATTTCCCTGACTTACAAATTCTTGCACACATTTTTCAGTTGGAAAATTTCATGGCAAAATGAATTTCAGGGAAGAGCCGAGTTGCAGTTTGCATACCAAGTCAGCCATGGGAACTTAGGCCTGTTTGTGTTAAAGAGTCAGCCGGACAAATTGTCCCCTGGAGAAGCAGATGAGCAAAACGTGGAAGGGCTGGGGCAGGTGCCTGCCAGCGGGTGCAGAAAGGGGGTCTGATGGGCAGAGAGCAAACGTGTAGCTCCCTGTGTGAGGGGAACCCCAACTTCCCCCCATCCGGGTGGGAGAATCTCTGGGGCTTGGCCACTGCCCTTCTTGGCTTCCCAGTGGAGGTCTCCGAGCATATCTGCAAGCGACGTTTCCACCCAGGGTTTTCCACCAAGAAGTGGAACTTCAGACCTGCATCCGAGGCCCTTCTGAAGGTTGTTCCTCTCAACCAACCCTTGATGAGGACCCACAGGTGGTTTGGGGGCTTGTTTTACCTAGGCTGCAGTGCCATGTGCTCAGAATCCGGGCAGCCTTGCCCACTGTGGCTAAATGTCCATGGCCAGCTATCCTCTTGGCAAGAACCTAAGAACAGAGTGAGTCAGAAGGGGTCTCCCAGGCCATCTAGTCTGACCCCTGGCTCCAGCCGGCTCCGCTCACGGCATGCCCACCATGTGCATGTCCAAATTGCATGGGTTTTTTTTAAACTGAATGCTAAATTCTTTATATACACCACTCTTTTGGAAATCCTCTTTGGAATAAAGGAGTGGTATATTATTTTTTCCAAACAACTTACCAGTAGAAGTATACAAATAATAAATACAGTATGGTATACTATATTATAATAAATAATAATAATAAATAAGAAGTATAATAAATAATAAATTTTCATGGGCTTCCACGGGAGGTGGTTGAGGCCCCATTGGTGCGGGTGTTCAAGGACAGGCTGGACATGCACATGGTGGGCATGTCATGAGTGGAGATGGCTGGAGCCGGGGGTCAGACTAGGTGGCCTGGGAGGCCCCTCCCGACTCGCTCTTTTTCCTTGTTTCTATCTTGTGGTGCAATCCTAAGGCAGCCTTGGGAATGCTGGGAAATGAAAGTCTTTTTGTCTTTTGTCTAAACTTTCATAGTATTTTATGCTTATCAAATTGCAGCTTGAACCACTGCCTGCCCCCAGTAAACCACAGCCCAATTATCGAAAGGAATGCCAAGGGATCCAGAGTGACAAGAAACCTCTTGCCACACTTTCCGGCCCCCCGCCCCAGAAAAACCAAGACCGCAATGGGGTGGGGGGCTGGCAAAGTCTTCTCCCACTCCCTACCGCAAATCAGAGCCATTTTCCAGCTCAGAGTGGCATTTCTGTCCCTTTAATTTTATTTCCTAGAGATCTTGAAACCCTGCTTTCTTGATCCCCAAAGGGCCAGCCTCAAGGGGCTGCTGCAAGATCCCCTGGCAGCGGCTGGCATCCCCCCGCCCGCCCGCCCAAAGCCCCCGCGATGTCTATAACATTTTTTCAATTTTCTGGAAAGATTTAGCACACCTTTCTTCATGCAGGTTTGCCCAGCAAGATCCATGATTTCAGTTTTGTAGCCAGGCTCAGCTATGCCGACAGTTATTTCCCTGGAGAACAGAAGTGCTTTTTCCAGATTTCCGTAATGGAGTAAAGAAATTCCACTGGGAAGGGACAAGAGTCGTAGATCCACAGTTGGGTATAGTCGAGGTTAAATTTACAGCCCTTGCATGCATTATATTCATTATACAGGTCATTTTAAAGTCATTAATATGAAGATTCAGAGAAAGGTATTCTGTGTGCAGTGATTCAGTATGCAGAATTCTGAATATTGTGATGCTTTCAGAAAGATTTGGCACCCACCCTGACTAGAGTTTTTTCCAAGCATTTGCTAAGTTTTAAGCAGCAATAACTCTGCAAGCACATCGTTTAGTTCCTGCACTTTGCCACCTATTTCCTAGCCCGTTCCGCACTTTGCCAGCTAACGCTGCTGCATCCTGCTTGGATTAGATACATGTGGATCTCATCCAGTCAAGATCATTCCCCCAACAGGTTTTGGCCATGAGGCAACATCAGTGGAGGTGAATGAGGGGAAATCGAAGCAAATCCAAAATGTTCTCACAGTGCACTGAAAACCCCTGACTTTGCTGGTTTTGGCTTGGCTAAAAATAGTCCTCCAAAACATCGGGCAAGTTTCACAGTGCCTTGAGACAACAGCAGAGTTCAGGAAAGAAGCCAGAGGCGCATCTGCCTCCTTCCCTCCATCCTGCCTCCCATCCCATTAACTCAAAACTCATTATAAGCCTGCGCTTGATGAAATTTTAAGTCAGCAGTCTTGTGTCTTTGGGTAACCAGGTGCCACCTGAGAGAATTGCAAAATACAAGCAACAAAGAAAGGCACCTGCCAGATAGCATGAAATATTTGCTTTTTGCATGCAGCGAAACTTTAGAACAACATATTAGCCTTCCCCGCATCATTAAAAAACCCAAACACCCTATCCAGAGGCAAGCAGGTGGCTCAACAGTAACGTCTTCTCGTTTCGTTGTCAGCTTTTCATGGTGTGTGCAATAAAGAGATTGTGTTTTCTGGTCATATTTCACACGCAGGGGTATGTGAGCCTGACTCTTGCTTGTCATATACAAGAACGTTATCAGTGCATCTCTGTCTTTGGAAAACAGTGTCTAGAAATAACGACTCTAAGGACCCTAGAAAAATCAGCACTGTGTAAGCAGGAGATAAGCTGATGGCTCCTACAAGCCGGCATTCTGAAATAGATTTAAAAATACACAAGATTTGCACTCAGATCTTTAGCGCTGCTCCGTTCTTGTGTTCTGACGGAATTGCCGCAATGAAAACCAGCCATTCATTTTGCTACACCAGATATGAAACCTTGAAACTGACATTTCAATTCTACCTTTCTTGAAATTCCTCATCCCGACTCCTCAGAGTTGGTGAATTACATTTTGATGGGTTGGAAGGTTGTCTGCGACTTGGGTCTTGTCAGCTTGCCAAAGCCAAAATGCTCGTTAGCCTTATCGGAATAATCTTGACTCACCCATTAGCAGATGTCGTCCTGGCAAATATTTTTTATTGGTTATGCAACTACTACAATTGGAAGTCAGAGGAGTATCCATCAGCATGAAAAAAGCCGTGGAGTAATTTATGATGCACCCCCGGAATGTATAATAACACTGAAATATTTCCAGTGCTGCAGCATTTATTACTTTGCTGCTAATGCAACCCACTGATCAGTATAAATCATGCGCTGGTGCTAATGAAAGTTTTTGCAGGCCATATAACTACGTGGAAATAAATGATGCAGGTATGTTTCAGGCATATAAACTAATTGCGATAGCTTCCCCCTTTCCCCATGCCATCTCTGCTTCGGAGCCAAAGTAATGAACTGTTGTTATCACAAAAGTGCCTCCACTAAATCTTTTGAAATGTCAGATGAGAGCTAATATTTACATCAGAATAATAACTACAATTACTTACCCACTTTCCAATTCATTTGGAGTCAATTATTCCTTAGTGCTGTGCAAAATCAAGCTTTACTGGAATACTGGAATGAGTTTAATTAATCCTGTTGCACATACGTTCAGCTGATAAATGAAATTCAGCTGGTAATTTAAGAGCTTGGGGAAACAGTATGATATTAAGGGGGCAATGAGTGATTGACAGATTAATTTATTTCAGAGAGCAGCTTTCTCTCTTGCCACGGTGTCTGTCCGAGTTCTCCAGCTACTGATCCCAGCTGGGGGAAATCGCCTGCTTCCCGAAAGACTGGTCCAGCTCAGTTTTATGGACACATTCCTCTCTTTTACTTTTGTTTGCTTTTTACTCATACCCCTTTGTTTATTACCTACCTCTGGCCCTCTCTTTTCATCAAGCCAAGGATTAAAGAAAGGGCTGTAAAATATCAGAAGTTGTACTGCAAACTTTTTAAAAATCAGAGGAATATAATAGATTTATTGAGCGATCTTTCTCTGGCAGATATTTCCACCATCAGGGAGGGGAGAGGGGATAATTGGATTTAAATGTCAAGCCGTTCCCCGGGTAGCTCTGAAGCAACGCATCTATTTTCTCAGTCGCTGGGGGTGGAGGGCGCATTTTTGTTTGGACTTGTTTCATGAACATCACAACCAGCTGTTTCGCACGAAGGGCTGAAGCAAGTCTCCACCGCTTCACACACATCCACAGACGAACCGCCCGAGACAAGCTAGACCGCAGTTTTTCTGCTCCGCGGTTGCCTCCTAGAAATAGCAGCAGTTCACAAAGACTGTGGTTCCCAACCCAGGTCTCCAGATGCTGTCTGAGTATGACATCTGCCATGCCCAAAACGTATGACCGAAGGACGGGAGATTTATCCCATCGGCCTGAAGCTCCGACTGGGAAGCACGACACTGTCCACTCTTAGGCATTCTGGGCAGGGCCAGGCTGCCACGGAAGATATTTTCGGACGAGAGGTAGCCCTTCTGCATGGGAATTCGGTGCTCTTCTTCAGCCTAAGCCCAGGAGAGACTCTCCACAGGAGACAGACAGAAGTTTTGTAGCAAAAACTGCACTTTCGGTGTGCTTTTTCCAACAGCATCACAAACATTTGGAGAAGCGCAGTCCAGAAAGGTCGCTGTATTTTGGATTTTGTTTTGTTTCGGGAAGTGCAACTTGGTTCCACGTAAAAATTTGAGCTGAACACACTTCCTCCCCGTGTGTCAGCTCCAAACATGATTAAGTGTGCGCCCAGCTCGGAGTGCACCATTATTGCTGAAAAGGGAAGAGTGTGTGCTCTGGTGCAGAGTTCTAAAAAGGAACTAACTGTTTGCAATAGAGAGCAATGCCTCACTTAAGGGCTAATAGATGTTTTCTGGCATATGTCTGCATGGTCCGTGGAAGCTTTCGCCAGGATGAATGTACTGGCCCTTAGGGTGGCCCAGGCCTCCTTGCTGCTTCTGCTGTGAGAGACCGACACGCTTGCCGCGGTGATGCTAAAGCACGTCTCGGAAGCGATCCTGGCAGGGACAGAAAATACGCTCAAGTCCAGTCAGGCTGGATGCATCACTCTGGTGTAACTGGGTTTCCTATTTTGTTTTATGGGGAGACCTATTTCTGGGAAGAAAATGCTAACAGGCTAGAAATAAAATGAAATAAAGCAAAAATGCTTCTGTGGAGCCTGGTAACAACAGGCCATTGTTTAACCAAAAATTTAGGAAAGTGCAAAGTGGGAAGAAACATAAATAGGACGAAGCCCCACTCACCTTTATTTCAGGGGGACTAAAAGCCAATTAAATTTAATCCGAAGTAGCTCATCGGAAAGCACGTCCCCCGTCAGGTCATGTAGCTGCGCACACGCTTCGTGTTTTGGTGGCGGAATGCGGTGGTCTGGGACAGTTCCTGAATCGAGCTCATGCGACCCAATTTCTCTGAGGCCATTAGAGGTGTTGTGGCTCAAACGATGAGCTTCCCAGAGCCCCGCGGGACCTCAGTCTCGTTTCTCTCCTTCTCTAACGTTCCCACCTCAGATGACTCTTCCTCACCCCCTCCACTCACAAAGCACGAAAAGATGGGGAACACATGACCTTTCTGTTGCCGTTGGACTCCAGCTCCCATCAACCACAGCCAGTGCAGGCAATGTGGGGGTGTCGGGGGTCTGCCAATGCCTGGAAGGCAACACACTCCTCACCTGTTGTAGTCTTTTAATGTCTTCATTCTCCTCCTCAAGAGCAACAGGAGCAGAGTAAGCCGCAGGGGAGCGCTGCGGATTGGGGGCGGAGGCCCCCCCACCAGATTCCCGGGAAAAGGCGCGGGGGCCAACGGTGGAGATCTCTCCCCTTGTGCAAGGGTGTTGCACCATCAGGCCCCGTGTCCTCCTACACATGCAGGCTGCGTGCAGCACCTTTCCTCCAGGGGCCACGCGTGTCCCACCTGTGGCTGATGCAACGGCAAACGATGCTTCAGAGATCAGAGTAATCAGTGGTTGTTGGGCGGGTTTGTGTTATAAGCGAAATATCCATCAAGCAACCACGGATGGGGACTGAAGAACGCCTCTTCCTTGTTAGCCGGATATTTTTCTCCTCCGCGGCTCTGTTGTGTAAACAATCAAAGTTTATCAGATGTCAATCCTTTGTTAAATTGCCTCCGAAATGGGTTTTCTTTGTCCAATCCACCTGGAATCGGGCAGACGTGATGTGCAGGGGGAATGCTCTTGCACACAGAAATTTCATTTCATTTGGATTTAAAATGGGGGAAAAAAATATCGTCTGTGTTTGAAGGTGGGTGGTTAAGCCAAGAATGGCTGATGACGTCCAAATTCACACCTAAAAGCACAAATGGTATTTACTGTGTGCAAATTAAAATTTTATGAAGGAAAAGAATTAGGCAAAAATAGATTTTCAGATATGAAAGAAGAGGGGAAGGGCATGTTTTTCTTGGTGCACATCTTTGCAGAATGTTTCATGGATACAGTTTACAAATTTGTAATGAGGGAAAGGATAGTGAAGGGTCTTTCTCCTAGAGGTTGAGTTTATTTTATGTATTTATTTAAAACTTTTGCATACTGTCCCATCACAACCGTCTCGGGATGGTTCACAATAAGAACAATAAAATAGAAGCATGTCTTCTTTCCCATTGTGCCAGTCCCTTTGCCTTTATAGTCGATACCTCATAATGATCGCAGAACAGGGAGGTAGTTTAAGAATATTTTATTTTATTTTTCAAAAGGGCTCTATGCTATGAATTAACCTGGGTATTTCAGTAGGAAATTACTGTTCCTACTATTCATCAAAAAGCCACATACAAGCTTACTCACAATCTCAAATGTTCTGTGTCCCTATGAATTAATCTAGTGCCATAATCTATACAATCTATAGGCATTTCTGTACCTGCTCCACCTACTGAGATTAGTACGCTCCCTAATTAAGAAAAATACTATTAACATTCTTTTCCTGATGTGCTTCAGCTTAAAAAACTATTGTAGAATTTTAAAAGATTACTATTTCATTAATATTTCTATACACAACATTTGCTCCATAGAGTAGACCTATTTAGATCCATGAGACTTGCATCACTAAGCTAGCTCAAACCCAGCAGATTTCAATGGGTTTGCTCTAACGCTGAAAACAATGCAAATATTTTCACATGTAATCCATCAACTCTGCAGTAAGCATTTAAATTACAACCTAATTATTATTAATAATAATAAATAAACACTTTTAAAAACCCCATCCTTCCTCAAAGCAGCTTCTCCGTCGCTCCCTGTTTATCTTCACTACAAGCCAGCATAGCAGGACAGGTTGGAAGGACATGGGTGTTCACATGGCCCTGTGAACACCCGCACAATCTGTGTGGGTATGGTCACATGCCATTGATCTGCATACACTTGCACGTGTCTGTGTGCATTCCTGCGTGACATGCAACACATGCAAAGCCTATGGATAGATTACAGATATATAGAGCCAGTGTGGCGTAGTGGTTAAGAGCACGGGACCGGGACTCAGACGATCTGGGTTCGAGTCCCCGCTCAGCCATGGAGCCAACTGGGTGAGTCTGGGCCAGTCACAGACTCTCAGCCCAGCCTACCTCACAGGGCTGTTGTTGTGGGGATAAGATGGAGGAGGAGATGTAAGCTGCCTTGAGCCCTTTGTAGGAAAAAGGCAGGATATAAATCAAAAAATAAATAAATAAATAAATAAATATGACTACATGCCTGGCAGAGAGCACATGTGAACATGCAGCCCGGTATGTTTTACCCAACAAAGGACGTTCGTTCGACGGTAAAACATGCAAAATCAGCTTCTTGGTCAACTGACAGTTCAGAAGGAAGTTTTGCGCCGTGAATAAATGGGCAACTTTCTTCTTAGTTTTGCATCGTCTTATGGACTACTTTCTTTTCTTATTCTTATTCAAGTAATTGCATATAAAAGTGCTGCAGCTAGCGCACCGAACTGAGGCCTAGTAGGCTGCCATCTTTGGAAAAGTTACTTGTTCTAAGCTATTGCAGATATAAGTAGTCTGGGTAAGGAGACGGAGGCGACAAAGCAGGTCTGAAAACAGGAGCCAGAATGCTTCCACATGGTCCCCGGAGGGAAAGCAGCTGTCATCCCACGTTCAGCACCATGGAGAGCTGCCACACGTCTCCTGGGAGGCCGGAAAGATGCTGTGATCTGCCGCGCTCAGTTTCCACCCTTACCTGGCTGCAGGCATCACGGTGGAAAATATGAAGGACCTCTATCCTATCCCCACCAGCATGTTGATCCTTTTGCTAGCTGAATCTGACTGTATGAAGTGGCAACCCATAGCGAAGGGAACTTATGTCGCACATGGAATCCCTCTGGGCACTGTAGCTTCGTAAAGAAATGGCGCACACAAAACACTGCTTGTCCAGCCATTGTGACCACAGATTTTCATGCTGCATGAAATTCTTGATCGCTATTCTAAATTGCACCGATCTGAAGAAGCATTGCCTTCCTTGGAAGACTGAATGCATTAAATGTTCAACCATCTCTCTCTCACACACACACACAATGCCTGCCCCACAGAACTGAGTGAAAAGCCTTACTCAGTCTCTGGTGATTTTTATCAGACTGGCTTGATCTCGGACACAACTGTAGATCCGATCAGATACGTGCTTTTCACAAGCTTTGCTCAATGGATGACATTTTTGTAAGCTGTAGAATGTTCTGACATAATTTAATCAATTAATTTATTTGATTCAGCTGCCCACAAACGTCGGGCTCTCTGGGTGGCCAATACAATAATAAATACCAATAAAATATCATTGGATAAAACTGACACAATTTAAAATATAATAAAATAGAACAGGATAAAATCATACTATACCTAACGTAATGTAATGCAGTCCAATGGCTCAGACCGTCTACATAGCACCACAGGCGAGCGGAAAAGGCAAGCTTTTGCCAGGTGCCTAAAACTCAGCAGAGCAGGTGCCCGGCAAATCTCAAGAGAGAACCTCCTCGCCTTCTCCCCCTTCACCTCCCGCCTGGGAGGAGCTCAGAGGATGGCCTCAGCCGATGGTCTTACAGAAGGGCAGGAACATGTGGAGCCAGGCACTCCCTAAGATACTGGCAAAAGCTTTTTGTGCGCAGCTCTCCTTAACGGGGTCCCCTCAGTCCTGGGCCCCTTAATCCCCCTCCGGGGGGACTAATGTGATCCAGTGAGGTGTCGGCTTACCTCGTGGCCCAGAGGCTAACTCCTGATGTCCGTCTTCAAGGACTCTGCTTTCCTTTCTTAGGATTCCTTAGCTGCACCTGCTTCAAAGCAGGGGGGGCACGCCTCGAAAACTCAGACAGGCTGTGCCTGCCAAACGAGCCTGAGCTTTGTTTGAGGCACAAGTCCCTGCTGCAGAATTCTCAGGCTGCAGCCCACCATGGTCCCCCTGGATTGCCCGCAACTCCTTCCGGGTCCTCCTGGAAAGCACACTCCATTCAGGGAAAAACCGGCAGTTTTTATATGTTCTCACAGCAGCCAAGTGTGGATTGTACAGCCCTTCAAATGCAAGAATGCCCTCTCTAAAGAAGGAAGCACATGAACATGCCTAACCAGAAGTCTGTCGAGATTTACTGTCTGCTTGTTTGCAAATGACTGATTTAAATAATACAAATGGAATGGGCCTGCAAAAGGTTGGAAGGGCATAGTTCTTTCCAACCTTTTTTGGAAACTTTGCATTCATATGTAACATATATACAATCTATATCAAATGATTTTATTAAGATATCCTTCAGTCCCTATTGCCCAGCACAAGGTCTGACCAAGTTCATGAAGTCGGTTGTAACCTGCTTCATTCAGGAGCACCAGACACTTTTTAAAAGATAATTTATGAGCATCATCTTCTGGCCATTCTGATCAGCTCAGTTTTATAGCTAAGAGCCAAACATTTTAATACCAGAAAATATGGGATCCCTCAGGGTAACCAGTCAAGACGCTCGGCAGCCTTTACATAAGGATATCCCAAGAATATCCCAACACAGCCAAACAAACTTAATGTCCGTTTGAAACAGAAAGACCATGACACAAGCTAATAGTGAGAGCAGCTAAATGAAATTGGTATAAGCTTCCAGCAACAATGTATTTTAAAAATTAATTGCGCATTGCTCCAAAGATCACATTAAAAAAACAAAGCAGGCCCGGATGCTGTGGGAAAATATGCAGCTGCAAAATGCATTTGGCATCAGTGCTGCAATTCTGACCTTTAGTGTTTAGGAGACGCAGGCAGCCCCACACTGACGCCTGCGGGGACACGAAGGGCCCCTTTCAAACCAGCATGCCTCTTACTGTCTAACATTCCTGGCATGGATCATCCATGGAAGAGCCTTTGAGGTTCTCCCTCTGGGACAACACAGACAATGGGGGAAGCCGAGTGGAGCCGACTTCAGGACTTTCTGGTTAGTTTTCCATGCAGACTTCGAGCGAGGACTGCACAACCCATCCTCCGCTTTTGTGTTCAGGTTGGAAGCTCATGGAGGAACTGGAGACGGCAGAAATGGCTGTTCCTCCCATGCAAACACTCTCCTTCCCTCCCATCCCATCTTGGTCTCTTGTTTCTCTGAACTTCTCTGAACTCAGACATTCCTCGAAAATGCATGCTTCTCCAAATTTCGCAGTGCAGTTCTCCAATTAATGAATGCAAACATAGCGCCTGAGTGGGGGAAAGAATGTTTACAAAGCAGCATCTTCTAAATCTGCTCACGAGGGGGGGTGTGGCTCGACCTGGCACTGCAGAGCCACCATCCCAACCGGTCCTACCCAGATGCATCCAGACTCCAGCACAGTCTCTGTGGCCAGGTGACCCGCATGGCTTTGGGCTCTGCGGTTGAGCAGCAAAATGCCGAAGCCTCTGGACTGGGAAGGTTGTGGTGGAAAATGTCAGCAGTCGCCCGGAAGTGAACTTAGGTCTGGAAAAAGTTTAACCACTCCCAGGAAATTCCCCTGATGTGAGGGAGCTAGAGCTCTTTACGTACCTGATATTCTTTATGCACTTTATGCTGTCCCTTTCGCAGCATGCCCCTATAGGCCAGTTGCTGGGGAAGATGGGCAGGAGAGTGGAGTTGCACCCAAGTCCTCCTTCTGTCCCATCAGAAGCTGGCTGGCCACTGCGTGAGTGGGCCCCTGGTCCGAGCCATGGTGTGGAAGCATCATATTGTGGGGATGCTTGTCCTCAGCAGGGACTAGAACACTGGTGAGGACAGAAGGAGCAAGACAAATACAGGGCTATTCTAGAGGAAAACTTGCTTCAGTCTGCCAGCTGTCTGGGAACAGGTGGAGGATTGTCTTTCAGCAGGATGATCATGTGAAAGTGATGGCTACAGGAACACTGGAGTGGGCCGGGAGCAAAGACCTGGGGGTTTCAGAAGGGCCCTCTCCAAGCCCTGGCCTCAGTCCTACCAAGAGCCTGGAGCGAGACTTGGAAGCTGCTGCTCCCGGGCCTCCACATCCAGCCTGCCGCTGCTGAAGCGGCTTCTCCTTCCAGGGCGGCTGAGCACGCAGATGCCCAAAGCCGACAGAGGTTTCCTGAAGATTTGCCGCTGGAATTGCTGCCAAAGACACGTCTACTAAGTCTCAACCGACTCTGAATACCCCTACAACAAAAAGAGCCCTGTTGTTTTCATTGACTTTCTTCTGTGCCAGAACACGCACCGAGGCTCTTGCACCTCTCAAGCTGCAACAATGCCCACTAAATCCGTGCCAGTTCCAGCTTGTGATGCAGCAGGATGTGGCCAAGGCCAAAGGTGGGCACAGGTACTTTTGCAAGGTGCTGCTCGACCTGCAAAGCTGTAGCATCACCACTGCTTTCCCTCACCGTGGCAACTCCCTTGTTATTCTATCACTGCTCCGGGGATGAGAGAGGCCAGCACGGAGAGGGAACCCCACCTGCTCGGCGGATGAGGAAGCAGCCTCTCTTGGGCTTGCCATAAGCTCGGCTCAGGTCTCAGGACCAAAACAAGCCCAGACACCTGTGAAAGGAATACAGTGAGAGACCGAAAGGACATGCTGGTGGGCCCTGGAAAATAACCGAGGGGGAGCTCAACCACGTCCGCCGAGGCAGAACTGGCACGATGCAGCGGCTTCCGCAAGAGCTGAAAATGCGCAGCTGTCTTCAGATGGGCAAAGGAGCGAGTGACCAGAGACCAAAGTGGCTGACGAGAATAGCAATTAAAAATAAAGACCTTTCCCCCCAGATCTACTCTGCTCAGCCAAGGGGCGGGGGGAAAGGAAAGAGGCAACAGTCCAAGTGGTTTCCAACCGTCCAACCGTCAGAGGATTGGTCCATGTAAGAAAAGGCATTTCTCACCTTTGGAGGTGAGAAATGGAGCGTCAAAACATTAATTTAAAAGGAGATGGGGTTTGTGATTTCTGGGAGTCCACTACGTCAAAAGGCTTCCTTGGGAAACCTTGGGAAAGATGTGGGCTGTGGATGCCAGAATCTGAGTCAAAGATATGGATAGGATGAAATGCACACAGAAGGGTAGTTCTGGACGGAACCCATTCCTTCCTGCAGCAAGAACCGCGTGCCTCTATTCACCAGGAACAGACATCCTGCAACCTGCTGTCAAACAGATGGAGCAGAGTCTCAAACCATGAGGGTGACCTTTAATTCTTCCAAGATGATCTGAACTAACAGTAATTGAATTTTCAATATAATCAGTGCAGAATTCCCCGGGTGTTTCGCTTTAAAAGCGTTGATGTGTGAGCTCTGCCTTAAGAGGCGATTTCAAAAAAACAGTTCAGTGCTCCTCAGTACCTGTTGCCTTGCAAATAAACAAACAGCAACTGCCCCCTTGATTACTCTGATTGGAATTAGATCTGGGCTGATTCGTATGCCGTCTGACTGCATCCACCACCCCAGAGAAGGCAACTTTTGGGGCATCATTGGCAATAAGCTGCCGGGCGACGCGTGCGGAATACATGAATATTTTACACTTCCGCTGGGGGCCGGCCGGGCCTCTGATTGATGGGGAGAAGCGAGGGAGCCTGGCCAACGCGCTGATCCGGGGAAGGCTGTGCGCACTGCAGGCGGGGGCTTGACGAGGGCCTCTGCCTTGGGAGCGATGCTGAGGAGCTGCAGAGCGCAAGGCGATGGCAAGGCAAGGCAAGGCCGCGGGCGCCAGGATGGGAGGGAGCCAGGGCATCTGCCTGGAGGAGCCCTTTCCAGGCACAGGCAGCGCAAGCTGCTCAGTGACCTTTAGTCCGAGCTGGCAGGCCCGGGGGCGGGGGGACGCGACGCGACGCCCTGCAGTGGTTTCATGAGCAGCCTGGAAAGAGCAAACAGGAAATTAGAGATAAATGAGTTTGTTGTTGCTGAGATGTGTGTTGACTCAGTCTGCTCCAGAGCTTCCTGATTAATTTCCACGGAGAAAGGGTCTCGATCAGCTCACTGCTTGGGATGATCAAAGGCACAGGAGCGACTTGGGGAAAGCGGAAGAGCCGGGCTTTGATTCTCAACATGGACTGCCCGGCTGGAGAGAACACCAGAGCGGAGCATCTGGACGCGAAGGCCTGGGGCGGAGGTGCAGCTCCCCAGGCCTGGAGGCCTGATCCGGCCGGCCTGGGGTCCCCCAGATGGCCACAGGTCCCTCCACTCACTGCTGGTCATTTCAAGGATTCCTGGCTTTTGAGCAGAATTTTTCCCCCTCGGAAAGCTTGGGCTGCTTCTCTTAAGGCTCAATTCCTGGCATGTTTAAGCTACCGCATGCCAGCATCCTGGGCCTCTCCTCCTTTGCATCCAGCCCTGTTCATCGCCGGAATGCACCCCTCCCTCCAGAGCTTCTCCGAAATGGAATATGGCCCCGAAGGCCCATGCGCTCCCAGAACACGTGTCCGGCGGCCTGGGCTGCCTCTTGCTGGACACTGAGAAGGCCAGGAAGGCGTTCTCTCCGTGGGCCCGCCCTGCCCAATGCCGCGGTCTCACAGGTGTGCACCAACAATGCATACCTGTATTTCAGCTTGGGTCACGAGGAGGACTTCATGTGTGACGGCAGCCCACTGAACTCCCTCTGAGCCTGACCACGCAAAGTGTGACTAAGCCCTCAGCCCTGTTCCTGTGCCTGCAGACGAGGTCGTCCGGGCAGGGAAGGCATGATGTGCGACGTGGTGCTATCTTGGCGGCTAAGCACAGTTTGCGGCTCGCCTGGTAGCTGTCCAGGGCATGCAGAGGACCGAGGCTGCTCCCTGCGACAGAGGAGCTGCAGAGCCCAGCCCCAGCTGGGCAGTCTGAGGTTCAGGCCCTCCGCTCGGGCTGGGACACAGGAGGAGGCCCCGCAGCTGAGCCTCCACACCGATCCTTGCACTGGGCGTTGGGCTGAAGTGGTTCCGATTCTCTGACTCGAAGGACAGGTGTCGGAGTTGCAGGACGCTGACCAAGACTTGGCTAACACCAGTTGGGAAAGCAGTGGGGAAGGGGAAGGGAGGGGGGAAGTGCACCGGAACAACCACGGCGGCTTGAGTGAAACCGCGGCTCCAGGGACACATCCTGCGACAGCAGACGGTTGGACTTGATGGCCTTCGTGGCCCCTTGCAACCCTGCTGTTCGGGGATTCAGTGACCTGGCCGGTGATTCCAGCTGCTCCCCAGAGCCTGGGCCCTTCTCCTAGCCCCACCCCCCTGCTCTTGACCCCATGGCTGGTCATCAGCAGGGGCTGGAGGCCCAGCTGAAGGAGGAGGTGTGTTTGCCTTCAGAAAGACGCTCTGGAGGGGACGGGGGCCCAGCTAAATTGCTAATGAGAGTTCCCAGAAGCAACTAACAAATGGGGTTCCACGTGCCCCTCTGGCCAATTCGCACTCAGGAGCTACAAGGCAGGCTTTGCAAGGGCCTGTGGCTGCTCACAGGAGGGCCTGCAGCTCCCCTAGGCGCTCAGCCATCATCACCAAAAGGACACGTTCCCGCATTCCCGAGAATCTTGTGAAAAACCTGCCAGCAGCGTTGGCTTAATGCTCCTGGCAAGGCACTGCTGTAACAAAGCGAGCTATTCTTTTTGGAGGATCACAGCCATCTCTTGGAGAATTGTGTCCATTTTCTGTCCTGCTGGGCAGCCCTGAGATACGGGAGAAGGCTTAAATAGCAACGAACACTTTGAACTTCAGGGAGTTCATGTCAAACAAAGCTCCTTTTTTCTAAAATTAAGTCCTAGACTTTTACTGCTTTAGGCGTCTGGCTCAAGGCATAGAAATCCAACAGCAAATTAACATAAAGCAGATACAACAGACTTTGAAAGGAAGCAGCTTGCTATCACCCCAACAAAAGAGAAAGAAGCTTCATGTAGGAGATGGAATTCCCCAGATTTTAAAACTGTGAAGAGAGAGAGGGAGGGGGAGAGAGGAAAGGAGGTGCTTTGACTGCGACATCAATAGAAATGTCTTCTCATTTTATCCTTTCCTTTTTGCCACGTTTCAAAATGCTTTAGATCTGCCTCCTTTTGTCTTTTTCTTTTTCAGATTGTGGTCTTAATTAAATCTAAAATACTAAAGATCTCCATGGGTAAATGCTATTCATTCAGAAGGAGAAGGCTACAGTTCAGTTCAGACAGATAAGCTTGCTGGCAGCGTGGGTGTTTCAGAACAGCGCATGGGCTGATGCGCGTGGCCAAAAGCCACATGCTGCTTCTGCCTGTCCCTGGCTTCGGGGGCCAGTCCCTCAGGGACACAGCACCCGGACAGGACACGGTCCCCACAGGGCCAGCTCCTCCCTTCTCCTTCAGATGCCCACCAGGGCCTGGCACGGACCAGGAGACGCTCTTCTGGAGGCCCCCGTGCCCAGGGCTGTGGCCGCTCGGCAGGATCCACCCTCGTCTGCCCTTCAGGCTTGCTTCTCGTGCTCAGTCCCCGCTCAGGAGGCCAGCGGGCCCCGCACAGCCACAAGCCCTCCGGGAACACCTCTTGCTCGGCCTGACGAGCATCATCCACACCTTCTCCTTCACAAACGCAGAGCGCAAGGGGGGAAGCTGCTCACACCATGTTCTTGTGTCTTGACTCCTGGCAGGGGCCTGTGTGACTGCTCAGCGCCCTCAGCACCAAACTGAATGGACTCAGGACCATAAGGATGTGGCCAGGGGGCGGAGGGGTGAGGGGAGAGATGCTTCAAAAGGAGCTGGCCGGGAACAGGGACCGTTCAAATCACTCAAGTTCTAGAGGCAAAAAGGGGATTAGGTTAAAGCAACAGAGCCCTGAGTATTACAAATATCCAGAAGATCCAAATTAGAAAGTCATGTCTGTCTTGCATTAGCTGCTCTATGTGTCCGAAATCAAATAGAGCAAGTTCTTGGGTGCCTGCGGGGGGAAACCCACGAAGCACAAGAGCGAACGCTTTCATAATATATGTAACAAAAGATCTATTGTCCCCTTAGTACATCACTTTTACTACAAAACCATCCTGCGGATGAGTTGAGTTTCTGGCTGACAGAAGGCATTCCATGCTGCTCACACCAAACTTCAAAGCAGAGAGATGCTTTGGGCAGCCTTGCCTCACAGTCTGAATGAAGACTTACGGGATTGACCACGCCGATAAATAGGAAGGAAGGAAGGAAACTTCCAGGGGAGAAAATGCAGCAAGGCATTTCCCCGTGATGGAGAGAGAGCGACCAGCCGGAGTTCGCAGCCTGCAGTCCTTGAGAGCCCATAAAAACTGGGCGCGTCCTCCATGCTTCTGGGGCATGGCAAGATTGGAAGGGCCCTTTTCAATACCACGAAAGGATGATAAGCGGTGCGAAGGGAAGAGATGCCGCTGGTGGGCCAGTGTGAATAGAACGGTTCGTTCATCTGCTGTGGCGTCTAAGGTGACAAGTTCATTGCAGCTGTGCCTGTACACAGCTCATCTGAGGACGCTTTTTGAGTGCAACATATGGTGCACTTTAACATATCAGCAGAAAAATAAATGAATTATAAGTTTTACTTAATATGATCCAGAAAACAACAAAAACAAAATGTTTTTGATGGCGACATCTTAGAAATGATGAAAATAGTGGGCACATTTTATTTGCTGCCATGTTTATTATGTTATTGTTAATTTTATAATTGTATTTGCTATAATTTTAAAAAATGTTTGCAGATGTTAGGTGTGATTTAAACCATTGATATGACTTCATAGTGATGTATTTGTTCTGTCTCTGGCAATTTTACAGCAGTTGTGCTCACAGGAAGCTTTTCCAGCTCCACATTTTGGGGTGTTTCTACACACCAGCAGGGGTGTGCAAAATATTTGAGCTTCTGTCCAACCAGCATTTTACTGTAACACTTCCTTTTAACAGTTACGCTGTACAGGTACTATCAGTTGTGGAGCCACCGGATAGCAATAATTGATGCAACCTCTCAAATACGCCTTCTTAGGAGCACGGCAACACACAAAGGACGTTTTACAGTGGGATTCAAATTGCAGCCCGTGACCAGCTACCCTTTCTCCTGAACCCATTAGCGACACGAACATATCAGAAATAAATTCGCCGATTTGCACACCTCGGGGCAGAGTGCTCAACCCTAGGTCCCTGGACCAAATCCGCCCTGCTTGGGGGGCCAGATGCCCTTCTGGGGCTTCCCAGATGCCCCTTCCTCTTCCTCCGCCCCACCCCACCCCCCTTTCCTGAACCGCGGAGCGCTGGCTAGCGCCCTGGCCTTCTGACGTCCTGCGGCTCCATCCCAAAGCATACAAGTACCTCTCGCAAGGCTGAAGTGCAGCGGAAGCTTTATTCATTTATTACATGTCCAGCCCGCCCTTCTCCCATGGCGGAGCTCACCGTGGCTGCATGCGGTTCCCAGGGGTCTCCCCTCCAAGCTCAGGCCAGCCCCGGGCCTGCTTAGCTTTGACACGGTGGATGCCTTAGGGACCACCCGGCCACATACCGGCATCTTGGGACTGCTAACACGCTTGGCCTTGGTCCCTGTGCCTGCAGCTGTACCCACCACTGGAAAGTGGCCCTGCAAGTTTATGAAGAATTGAATCCAGCCAGGAGGCTGACAAGAGATTCAGCACTCTGTCCCGGGAATGGCGGAAGGCATGACCAGAGAAGAAACACCAGGATCTTCACCCCGAAATGAGCATCCTTTCCTCCTGGCCTTCCAGGTTGCATGACAGATGTGAGGATTGTTTTCCTTCTCAAACACATCGGCCAATTTTGCTAGACGCGACTCTTCAGACCTTTATTGGGAATGTACAGTGTTGTAGGGTTAGGGTTCTCTGGCAAAATCTAGAAAGGTTGTCACCCACACGAAGAACGGAAGCTGCGCGTACAAACGCACCCCAGCCACGACACGAGCACAAAATTTGGAAGCTCCTCAGCTAACTTCCCTTTCTGCTCCACCATTAGATCCTGCAACCAGCAATTCCTATCTGCTTCTTTTAATCTGCGTGAGATTCCGAGGACGAGAGAGCCACGGGGCAGCTCACGTGTCCTGCCGTCCTGGCTAAGCCGGAAAGCACGGGCAGATGCTGGCTTCTGCAGGACACGGCTCACACCCCTGCCTGTCCCTTCCTAAATCTACCTCACTCATTTTGGGAAGGAAAAGCTTTAGCACAGCGTGCGACACTGCTCCAGGAACTGGAGAGGGGAAGAGGGGTTTGGACGGACTGACTTCGGGGCCCAGCCAGGAGGCATCCTCTGCCTGAGACCCCCACGCGCATCCTGTGCACGAGCATTATGGTCTGCAGGCACTTGCAGAAGAACGTGGGCAACACCAGCTGGAAGAGAGTGGTCACGTGTCAAGATGCCTTCTCCCCCATCTGTGGCCACCCCACTCATTCCATGGGCGGGGGGCGGGCTGTTCGTTGTTCCCAGCATTTGCAACATGGAACATTCTTGGCACTTCTAAGATCTGCGAGAACAGATGAAGCGAGTCATGTGTTGGAAGAGCTCTTTAAAGAGCCGCCTTCGATGTGACCTTCTTTACCCAGCCACTCAGAATGAAGTCTATTCCGTGGGGGAGAAGACGTTTTCTTTTGCTGGGGGGTTAATTGGGTAGCTAATGCCATTGTGCAGAATCGTGCCGCTTGGTAATAAGGAGCGCTCCTTCTCCAAATGTGTGGGTGTCCCCATGATTGCAAAAAAGATATCCGAGCTGTCTCTAATTAGAACAATCACAAGGCAGTATGCCCTGTCTTAAATTCTTTCCGTGGACCACAAAAGCAAGGAAGCGGGATAAGTATCCTGGAATCACTCATGTGATCCTAACACCTTTTTGTGCAGTTGCAAAGTCGTGCCCAACTCTTTGCAACATTCCTGCAGGCTCTCCTGTCCTCCACCATCCCCGGAGTCCACCTAAGCTCACACCCACTGCCCCAGTGACCCCATCCAGCCACCTCATCCTCTGCCGTCCCCTTCTCCTTTTGCCTTCAATTGTCCCCAGCATTAGGCTCTTCTCCAGGGAGTCCTTCCTTCTCATTTGGTGGCCAAAGTATTTGAGTTTCTTCTTCAGGATCTGGCCTTCTAAAGAGCAGTCAGGGTTGATCTCCTAATCCGAACACCTTAGAACAGGGCTAAAAAACCACATCAAGGTTCATATTTGAGGACTAGGATAAGCTGCAAGTACGGATGGCTGGATTTCTCTCTCTGCCTCTCTCTCTTGCTTTCTCCCACATTCCTGTTCTTTTATAAAATCTCAAGTTCCTTCTGTCTTGAATATGAAGAACATCGCAAGTTTCAATAAATTCTTGCAGGAAATGCAGAGTATATACATTTTTGTGCACCATTTCCCTCAATTTTAAAATTTTGTTTCATAATATGCACATTATGTAACCTATGTTGAGCTGAGAAATGTATCACAAAATATAAAGAAGGAGAAAATGTAAATGAAATACCTGATCTGATCTTTACAAATACCTGGAAGGTAAGAATTAGGTAAATCCAAAAGTGGGGGGAGTCAGGAAAGCAACCATACATTCCTAACATCATCTCCAGTTTTCTTCTTATTTTTGCCTTCGCATACCTCACGGGAAGTAAGACAGTCGCCGTTTTGTTTGACACTGGGAAAGTTCCGCTCGATTTGACCTGGGACCTGCTGGTGGTTGGCCTGGGGTGGCCATAAAGCCCTCTTCCAGCACCATGTTCCAAATGCATCATTCCCCCTTCCTGTCAGCTTCCTTCACTGTCCAGCTTTCACAAACTTTTGCAGGGACTGGGAATACAAGAATGCAGGATCTCGGCCTTGGTCTTCAGTGAAACATCCTTACCCTGAATTATCTGCCCCAGCTCCTTCGTTGCTGCCCTTCCAATGAGAAGCCGCGGTGATTTCATAGCTTGGTTGCCCTGCCATATTGCAGGCAAGCAGTTGCGGCGTTTCAGCTCAGTACCTTTGGTTTCCCCACACCACCGAGAGAAACCAATTCCACTTTAAGGTTGCCAAGGTTCACCACAGCTACTCCAGGTATCCAGACCCAGGATCTCCATTATATCATTCTTGGTATGGAGACACCATAAAGTCCTGTGGAAAGAGCAGCCACGAAAGTGGCCACTCCACCCCCATTCTCTATTACCCTCCTGTCCCCAGCAACCTATGAGTCATCACCCATTTATCCCTATTGGCTGAGTGACGTGTCTCTCTCCTTGTTTACTTTTAGGAACAGGGGAGAAGTCGATTAAATGGCCAGAGGGAGAAAGGGGGAATTATGGCAAAAAAGAAAAAGAAAAAAAAAGATTTAATAAAAAGCTCCTATGTGAGCTGGAAATATTGCAAACATGGTGGTACTCTTGGGATGGGGAAAAGTGAGGCTCCACCTCAAAAGGCAGCTGGGAGCAACCGAGTGAGTGAGGAAGGACATTTTGCGTGGGGATTCAGGGACGTGTGGGGAGAGACGGAGGATGAAGTGTGAGTGCAGAAACCGCCTTGCCCTGGGAGCAACTTGTGTGGGCAAAAATCCACACGCCATGGAGCCAGACCACGGGGGGCTCTTCGCTGGGACTTCTGAGTGGGTGTTTTTTAGGCACAGGCAAATCCATTGACATCTCAGCTGCCTTTGTGGAAATCTATCCATAACTTTCCCCAAGAAGAGTCGTACATCTTGCTACACAGGGAACTATATAGGAGTCCAAGCATCTCGGTATTCATTATAATAGAAATTATACATCACTCAAAATCCATGCAAGAAAATTGTAGCACTATATTTCTATTTTGGGGGGGGGGGTGTTTTCTTTTTGAAACCCCAAATAAAATTTAAAATTAATAGATCTGGGAGGTGTGAACTGGAGAGACCCACATACATTCACAGGTGGAGCAGTTTCTCTAACATCCTTGCCGGTTCCACTTTCCTTTTTGAGAAGACAAGAACAGAGTTTTGAGAAAAGACTTTCCAGTCTCATGGAGTCAGCCTGAAAGTTCAAATGGGTTTTGAAGAACTTCAGAACAGATGCTATTTTTAAAGGATTTGCCAAGCATGGATGCCTTTTTTCCACACAGTAATAAGTCAAAAGTGCTTCACAGCAATAACAACAGACATGCGGGTGAACCGTGTTGCCCTCATTGTGTTGGGACAGCTAGTGGTACTGAGCGCCACTCTTGGCTCCATACCCCTCATAAGCAGTGCCCGGGGGAGGGGGAATTTTCATTCGGCGACAGAAGCATTCAATTCCCACTGCTCTCTCCAAGTTTCTAGTCCTCCTTGCCCCTCCAGGCCACTGGTACTTGCATTAAAAAAACAAAAAGCAGGCACTGATGGCACTCGCAACTCATTGTGGGTTAGGCTGTGAGATGGCTCAACGGCAACCTCACCTTGTGAGGTGGATGCGCTGGAACTGAACGGGTGAGCAAACAGGGCAGCGATGTTAGTGCATCCAAGGACCCGCCAAGGCGCAGGCAAAGCCATTCTCAGAACTCTTCTGTTTTAAAGACTTCTGCACTTCAAGCACTTCCTGGCAGTCCGCATTGCGTTGCCTGGTGAAGCAGGTATTCTTCCCCGTGCGTGCGTAACCAAGAAATTATTTATCTTTCAAGCTCATGCTACCATCCAACCTTCTGCTGCCTGATGAGAAAATCTCCGCCGAGAATAACACCATGGCAGCAGAATCCTTCACAACGTCAGCAAAGTGAATGATTAACAACTCGGTCTCTTGACTTGGTGAATATGATACTTCAGGAGGGATGCGATTTATGGGTGAAAACAAACCGTTCTTTCCCCACCCAGTTTGTATTCATTGCTGCACCTCAAGCAGCCAGGTGCATAATGAAGGAGCTATGGACACATGCAAATCTTCCCAAGGTGGGTGGAAGGCGTTCAGCAGGCTCCATCATCAGCCCTGGAAAACAGAGTTTTTCTCCCTACAACCCCCAAGGGTCTATGGGCAGGTTCACATAATACAAGAAGCCGTGGTGAAACCTTACCGTGAAAAAAAAGGATCTCGGAGTAATTGTGGACAATAGGCTAAACATGAGCCAATAATGTGATGCAGCCGCCAAAAGGGCAAATGCTATTTTGGGATGCATTAGCAGAAGTATTACTTCCAGATCATGAGAAGTAGTAGTTCCTCTAAACTCCTCACTAGTCAGACCTCATCTGGGATACTGTGTCCAGTTCTGGGCACCAAGATAGAAAGATGCAGGGAAATTAGAGGAGGGCAACAAATAGGATCCAGGGCTTGGAAGCACTGCCCTGTGAGGAGACGCTGAGGGAACTGGGCATGTTCAGCCTTGAGAAGAGAAGGCTGAAGGGGGACATGATACCCCTCTATACGTAAGTCCCTCAAAGGCTGCCACAAAGAGGGAGGTCAAGTTCTCATCTCGCTGATGCCCAAGTGCAGGACACGGAAGAATCAAGTCAAGCTGCGGCAACCCAGATTCAGGCTGGACATCAGGAGAAGCCTCCTCTCTGTCAGAGCAACATGACAGTGGGACCGGCTGCCTGAGGAGGCGGGGGGCTCTCCCACCCTGGAGGCATTCAAAAAGGAACTGGGCAGCCATCTGATTAGGATGGTGGAAATTAATGTCCTGCACCAGGAGAGGGTTGGACTTGATGACCCCTTCATGGCCCCTTCCAGCTCTACTATTCTATGATTCTATATCTCACTATCGGTCTGTTGTTTCATCTGGGACTGGTTCCAGAATTCCTGCATGGAAACCATTTCTGAAACGAGTGAAAGAATCCATGTTCAAGTTCCTACACTTGATGGTGGCTTCTCTGATTGTCCAGACGCAGGATCACCACTTTACTACTGTTGGCATGAAAACACCACAGAGTCCACTGGCAAGAGCGGCCACAGAAGTGCCCACCTCTAGCCTTCAATCTCTTCTGCCCACAGTTCCCCAGCAACGGACATGCCATTGCTCACTTTATTCCCAAATGTAGCCTTTTAATATGAATTTACCTAATTTCAGACTTTTGACCCAATATGTGAAGCAAAACTCAGTAATCATTCAATATGAATGAATGAAATTGCATACACAAAAACATGTATTCGGAGAATTGCACACAAAAGGTGCTAACCATGAGGTGGAAGGGGGTGGAGGCAACGCAGTGGATCTGGGAAGTGTGAAGAAGCTTGCTATCATGTGTCTGGTACTCCACCTTCCATACTGCCGTGCTTGGAGATCAATTCCACTTTCTCAGAAAACAACCCTTGCTAAGGAGTCCCCGGGCTACCTGTGCAAGTTCTAATTGTGCGCATAAGAGCTACATCCCACCAATGTTGAGTCATCGTGCAGTTACAAACCTTCTGTGTTTTCAACTACACACAACTTCACAGTTGCCAACATGTAATTATCACATCTTTACTGTTGCAAAGCAAACCCCCAAAGCCCTCCACTTCATTGCATCAGTGATGGCTGGGTGCACCCATCCAGAAACAGAGCTGGGTCTTGCAAATCTGCTTTGCAAGCATAACCTTTTCATAGGACATCTCTCTGAGTGCCTCAAGAACTGATATCTGCAAGTCTCGATGCTTTTATGCAACTGAACATGGAAAGGGAAAGCAGAATCCACCAGGCACTTCTGCAATCGAAGTACTGCTGCATGATTCCCTCTCATTCCAAGGTTCATGCAGGAATCTTGCTTGGTGGAATAGATCTACTATTTTCTAATTTCGTATTCAAGTTATGCAGAAAGGTTATTTTTCTCATTTCGTATTCATGCTGAAGTGAACTGTTGACAGTACAATGGTGAAAAGTTATTTGCTTACTGAAAAGGTGTCAGACACTCAAGGTAAAATAAGTTCTGCAGAGGGAAAAGGCAGCATAAATTATGGGTTGCATCAAGTTTGAATGCAAGATATTAACGATGTATTTTAAACACCCTCTCTCCTAGCTGATCTTTCCTCCAACAGTTGTCAGCCTAACAGAAGTTGTAAGTTACTGCAAGTTTCCCTGGGCAGCTGCCAGTGTTAGAAACGGCATCCATTTTTATAGTTCTTGTTTATTTGTATTCATTAAGCTGCATCTAAAAGGGGTTTGCATTCATTGTCATTTGGCCTAAATAAAAGCAGCCGTTGCTCTTGCAGGACGGTTTCGCTCTCCCCCCTCTCGGTTCGGTTGCTTGCAGAAATTGTGGGGAGGGAAGCCCAGACCAAATGGTCCCAGAAGTAGCTCTCTGAACAAAGGTGGTTACGTTGCAAGCCACTAAGCCTGAGTAAATCTCTCCATTTCAGTTTCTCAGTTTTCCAGCCTTACGTTCAGCTTGTCCTTGCGGTGGTTTTCTTACTTGAAACTGTCCTCCCTTACCCGGAGTGGGAAAATGGGATATAGATGTGGAGCAGGAACAGGGAGACGGAGAGGTTATACTATCCGGTGGTGTTTGTGGCAGCAGCAGTGGCGGGGTCCTGCTTCCACCCCAACGGCCAGCCTGCACCGAAAAGGAGCTCTCCAAGGTGCTGAAATTGTTCTTATGGGTAGGATTGGCACCATCCTACTATCTCATCTAGTGCTCCTTGTAAGTCACTCAGTGGCAGATTTGAACGGGAGGGGGGTACATTTTAGGAGCTACTGCAACTGGTTCAAACTTGTTCCAAACTGGTTCCAGTCATGGTTGCTTCCCTGATGCCTCCTGAAGGGATGGTGTGTAAACAATGGGCATTACAGCAACACTGATAAGCCAAAACCCTCGAATGGATGTAAAGCTTCCCAGAAGGAGAGGGTTAGACAATTCAAGAAGGAGATAAAAGTCCTGAAGCAATTCCAATATTTCCTGTATTGAAAGCAAGTGACAGACGAAAAGCATCCAACTCACAGGGTGGTCTAATTTCATTTGCCAATAGCACCATCTTTGTTACAAAGGAAGGTGGAGATGGTGAGAAAAAGCCCAAATGCAATGAAATCTGCCGACTGGCTCCCTCATTTTCCATTGTGCATAATGGCAGACAGCAGCGCTCGTCTAATGCAAGGATCCCCTTTCAGTTTAATGCAGTGATTCAGATTGCTCTGAATCAGAATTGGCTTGATTGGGACCCCACATGATGGTGAGAAAGAAGGCTGGGCCCACAGTGGTTTAAGGCACACAGATGTCTCCCACCTCCCCCGTTCAACATGGCAGGGAGAATGGACAGGGTTACTGCTCGTCCGGGTGCCGGGCTGTGTGTTGCTTCAGGAGAGTCCAAGGAGGACGGCTCTTCAGGCTATTATTTCCCACAGCATAGAAGAAGGATGAATCGCAGCATGAGATGCGTCTTCATGGAGCGCGGGTGAGAAATCAAACTTCACAGTTAAGTGTGGAAAACTGCAGCAGGTTCTACCCATCTTCAGCAAGAGTCCTACCTTCATCCAGGGTGGCAATTTAAACATCGCCAGAAAAGAGGCAAGCGTGCATGAAATGCGCATGTTGCTGGTGAAGGAGCTGGGATCAGGACCCCTTGCACCCCAGGGACCACATTCTATTTTCGGGAAGCTCCTTGGAGCAGCATTCTAGATGTGGGTGGAGACAAAATTCCTGAACCAAGCAGTACGTTTTAGTTTAAAATTATGTCTCAGAAGAGGCACTTCAACTTTCCAGAACAGGGAGAAAAGTCTTGCAACGACTGAAGAGCCCAACTAATTATCAGCGGACAGAGGAAAGGAGCGTGGCCAGAAAAAGAAGCTTTACCCTGGCATTCTGCCCTGTCTGACACAGAGGGATACAACGGAAAGAAATGTTCTTTTTCTCAGAACTGTATGGAAGACTCCAACAGGTCCGTGTGCCTGCTGCCAGTCTGTTGTCCAGTGCTAACAGCTGATGGCAACGTCAAGCTGTCCACTGTTCTCCCTTCTTAGAGTCCTTCATGTTCAAAGCAGACTTGGATAGACACAAGATAGACACCGTCTTCAAACACAAGACTGTCCTTTGTTGTCTCCGTGGCTGAGCACCTCTCTCATTTTGAAGCCCTCCGATATGGAAAGGAGAGGGTTTTGTCGGAGATGGGGATGGACCCTCTGAGCCGGTAAGCAAGTCCAGAAACCCACCACCCGCTCCTGGATCAGAAGGCCCTTGGCCATGCACAGCCAGGCTGTGGCACGGCCTGGGAGCTTCGCTGTTTCAGCTGACTCCCCGCTTCATTTGCCCCAAGGCCTTCCAGAGCTGGCCTCTCTCCCAACTTCCAGCTCCTTTGCCCTGGAAAAGGCTGGCCAACCAATTGCTACCATATGCTCGAGCAACCAAAGTGCATGCCTTCCTGTTCCTTTATGGGAAAAACGCCTTTGTTCTGGTTTGGCTGCAAGATTTATGGTGGAATCCATAATCCACATCAAGGAACATATATACAATCTTTGGCACCTTAATCTTTCACCCTGGCCCTGGAGACGGTGCTGTTTTCTGGTTTAAAGCAAAGAACTGCAAATAATCCAGATAAATTGGATCAGAATAGAGTCATCTACCTTAACACCGGTCAGATCCTGGCTCCATGTATTGCTACTGTTACTATTTTATTCCACCCATACCCAGAATTGAGACTCAAGGTGGCTCAGAATATTAAAGGACTAAACAATTAAAACATTAATAGAAATAAAAAATAATTACAAAACAATTCAATTGCTGTGTCTAAATTTTTTTTAGATTTTGTATTGTTATACCTTCCTGAGACTTCAGTAATGGGGCAGTCTAGAAAAGTTTTAAATAAATACATATTAAAATTGTATAAAGTACCCAAATTAAAACAGAGCAGGTCCAACACAATCGCACAGGTCCGAGCTATTCCCAAATAGAAATGTTTTTGCCTGCCTCGAAACAGAACCGGATGAGCTGCGCTTCAAGAGAGTTCTAGAGCTTTGGGGCAATCACCAAGAAGACTTCGACTATATTCCCACCAAGCATGACTGTGAAGGATGTAAGAGCAGGAGAAGAGCCTGCTCTTGGAAGTTGCTTAACAAATGAACACAAAGAGGACTGGGACCCGTCTTGCTCCAAAGAGAAAGGTAACCCATGCAAACTGGATCTTACTCTCGAGCAAGCTCTCGCCATCTTTGCGTGTTCAGTGAAAACCGAGTCTGCTCTCTGATTGCGGTCGGGTGGAAATTCACCCACTGCCTTGCAGATTCTCAGTGTCTACAGCTGGATCAGCGAAGGTTTTTACAAAAATAAGTGCAGGCTGATACATTGCACGGTGATTTGAGAGCCCTGTGGGGAAGCATGACAAAACCATCCTGCTTTTCAGACACCAGTGAAGCATCTCTTTCTCCCATGGCAAAGCCTTGCTCTATTTCTATTTATTGACTGTGGTCGACTGGAAAAGGGGACTTTGGAGTTTCTTGGACCGATCCCACTGTGTGTGCAGAGATACTCATCGGCAGTCACAGCTCTGTGATTGCAAGACAGGAGGTCATGGATGTGAATTCTCCAACTATTTCCATGCTCAAGACATTGGAGTTAAGGTTACAGAGATGGCATTCATTTCCTGATTTTTGTTTTAAGAGTGTAGAGGAAAAGAGTATGGACAATTCACGGACTGATGCGTATCTCTTTGGACTTATTTTTCTTGTTTGTGTGCCTGTTGAAAGACATTGAGGGATTAGAAGTCTGATAATAATCACCTCACATATTACACAATAATCAGGAAAATGGATTTGGAAGATAAATGATTAATCCAACAGGTTGCAAAAAGACAGATATATATAGCATACTTTTCACAATAACAAAGAAAAGGGAAGCTGATTCAGAATTCAGAAGAACTTAAGGAAGTGTTTAAAAAGATATCCCAAATCTCTCAGTCAAATATATAATCTTAAAAAGGATGGAGTTAAGAATTTTCTAGATAGTTGCCAGTTACCAGCAAGATTATAAATTTCTATGTGAAACATTCTTTTGTAGGAAGCAATACTATAATGCATTACCAAATTTACATTTGCATTCTGCCTTTCCTAGGATGTGGTTCCATTAATCAAACCTTTTTTCAATTATTGGTTTAAAGAAGATGTAATATCAGAAAGTTGGAATTAGTCTACATTTCTTCTCAGCCCAAAGATCTAAGATCTAAGTCAAAGAGCTAACATATGCAGATTCTTATCCACCGGGATAGTGGATACACTGGGAAGGGCAAGATCTCTTCTCATTCATTCCGGAGTGCAGGACATGGAATGATGGGCTTAAGTTAAAAGAAACCAGACTGAGACCAGACACCAGGAAGAATTTCCTCGCTGTCAGAGCAGTACGACAAAGGAACCTGTTCCCTGGGGAAGTTGCGGGCTCTCCCTCACTGGAGACATTAAAAAAGCATCTGGGCAGCCAACTGGGAGGGATGGTTGAACTGGGAGTCCTGCAATGGGCAGGGAGTTGAACCCAAGGGCCCTCTGCCCCCTTCCAACTCTTCTATTCTATGCTTCTATGAGCCAATATCATTACTGAAATAATGAATGGGATTCTCCCTCCTATCTTAAATGCCATCCATTGAGCCCAAGGACATAGAATATAATATAAATGTAAGAGAATCAGTTAATTTTATTAATCATGCTAATATCAGTGTAATTCCAACTTTGTTACTGTGTACTGATGCCGTCTAAGCATTTGACTGGGTGAAAATTTTAAAAAAATATTATTTCAAGCCCCAAAGCATTATGATTTGCTATCCCAGGTTATTAATTGGATTTAAGTTATTATTCAATTCTGTCCAGCTAAAATCAATTTGGCAGTTGGCAACTTACAAACCTGTCCCTTCGCCCATTTTATTTGCCTTGGCTAAAGGGCCAATGTTATTAATTTCTAATCACAAGCACATGGTGATTTGGCAGGTGCTACACAAATTAAAACCACATTATATGCTGATAAGATCATGATATCATTGTTGGGTCTTTCTTTATCAGAGTTGCTTGATTTAATGGGGAAATGCAGTGCCACTTTGGGGTATAAAATCAACAGATCAAAATCAACATTCGTATTGATAAATTAATTGATTGATTTATCAAATAAATGGATAAATTAATCAAGGCAAAAAGAGTAATTTATTACAGATAATTATGGCCTGAAGGCTGCTATGTATTCAATGAGATATTCAGTAACTTCAGACACTGATAAATTGACTGAAATAATTATGACCCGCATGTTCCAAAAGTATGTCGAGAACTAGTTGACATAAAAAATTTAATTCTCATAGCTGGCTTGAATTGCAGCTGTAAAAATGATAACTTTTGCCTAAGCACCTATTTTTATTCTTGTCACTGCCATCCTTGTTGAATCGCAGGGAACTGAAAGTATGGCAAAAATCTGGGACAACCTTACAGAGGGACATAAAACCCCCATGACTGAGGCATGTCCAATGTGGGCACCTGTTCAAATGGGTGGATTGGCTGTTCCATATTCAAAATTGCATTCTGAGGCTAATCAGTTAAATTGAGGTTTGGTTGTGTTTAGCCTCCTTCCTCTGGAAGAGATGACCACGGATAGCTGAGATGGGAAAAGTGGTCGGGCAGAGACTAAGAAGATACAGCTGCAGTTTGTGGAAACTTGGAATAAAATGAAAAAGATTTTTCATCCACATTTTCCCCACTGTCATCAGCACTCAGGACATGGCAAATATCATAGCAAGCGTCACTGTGAAGAATTCCAGGCATGGGAGAGCACTGCCACACAGATATGGTCTAGCGAGATGCTGGACTGAAAAACCAAGATTCCTCCCCACCACGGACTCCGTATTTGCAGAGCTGAGGTTTTATATTTGCAAACCCTACATGTGTACTCAGGAGCTTGGCCGTGGTAGACTTGCCATTAATTAATCAATGAATCCAAGTTATTACTAGCAAAACATTATTCCATTGTATGTTTGAATAAAAAGAAACACAACTTTAAGCTTCTGTGGAGAAGAGACTTGGGAATAGTGCTTACTGGTAATAATTTTCTAAGTATAATTCATGTTATTGATCTTGTTACATACAGAAATGGCTAATTATTAATTCATTATTTGCCACAAAAATTCTTTGGGCTAAATAAAGAATGTTGTGTCTCTCTCAATCTGGAAATAGTTGGTTAATTGTTTAATATTGCAGACATGCATACGGTAATGGAGTCTCTTCATCAAAACATTCAAATATAATTAAACTGCAGAAAAATGGAATAGATTTATTCTTAACTGGAATAGTCACTGTGGCCATAAAAATCTTGGCAGAATGCTGTTGTTATAATTGGGAGAAGTTTGTGATGATATTTTTCTGCTTTTATCAGATTTGATGGGTTCTTTTTGCAATGAATTGGATAAATTTATAAAAAGAAAAAGAAGTCAGTAAAAATACCATTTTCCTTGCATATACAGCTTTGATCCAGGCTATCTGAAAAACCAGATAAGGTTTTGAGATCTTTGGGAGAGAGCTGGATGCCATTACCACTGGAGGCACATTAGCTGCGGATGCAAAAGAAGACCTTCTCCATGGCTTTTCAAAGGCTCTCTCTTCTCCTCTGCTGTTCCTCCACCAACTCACAAAGTTGTTTTCATTCAAGCAGACCTTGGCCATGTAAACCAGTCTGGTTCTGGAGGTGGTTCAGCAGCTTGGATATGGTTTCTCTTAATGATGTGTTTTCATCTAATTGCTTTTATGTTCCAGACTATGGCATGTGCTCCCCAGAGAGGTCCACCTGGCGCCGGCATTATACTCTTCTGGTGCCAGGTAAAGACCTTTTTATTCAACCATTATTTTAATAAACAAGAGTTTTAGACGTTTTAAGATTTTTTCTTTTTCCTCTCTTCACAGTCACATTTTCTATTCTTTTCCTCCTTTTTCTTAAGTTCATGATGTGTTGTTTTATATTGTTTTAATAACTGAGGTTTTACATTGTAATTTTATATTTCGTAAGCCGTCCTCAGCACTTGGTGAGAGGACAGGATATAAACACTTGTAATAAATAAATTGTATTTTAATTAAGATTTTCTTTGTAATCTGTAATTTACTCTTTTTGGCCATGTGGCATGCCATTTCAGGCTACAAAACAGATAAATAAATGTGAATGAAGCAGGATCTTTGGAAAATCAGCGAACATGCTTAAGAAGGGACATACCTTCCAGTGACAAAAGACATACAGCAGGTCTGCCTAACATGCCTGGAAGTAAATAGTAAAGAAGGTGTGTCAGCATGCAAAGGTAAGATGCAAGCGGAATGGCTTCTTTCTGGATATATGATATATGATGGAATGACTTGAGGATGTGGAGCTTTTCTTTAATGGAGAATTCCCCTGCAACATTCCAAAAAGTGCATCTTTTGAAGGATAACCGAGCTTCCTTTCATGCACTGGTTGGAACGTGCACAATTGGACGAATTCACATCGTGAACTGAATAAAGTCTCCCCCCATCTCTTGTTTTAAAATACATTCCCCCACCTTACCCTGAAGCTGTGGAACCTCAGACCCATGGGCCAAATCCAACCCTTCCCTTGGCTCCGCCATCTTTCACCGACTGCCAATGTTTGGGGAGTTCCCAGGGTTTGCAGCTTCTGCCCTGTTCTAAATGGCTGGTGTGCTTCTTGTACAGGGAATTGCTGACTCTAAGAGCTTCGTGCTACAATTTGCTGGCACTTTGGGTATCGTTGGTGTTTGGCTACCCCTTCTCCATCCTGTTCTACCCACTGCAGGGATGTTGCACCTGAGAGATTCTCCTCAATTGAAATCAGTTCTCCAACTGGAGGAGGATTTCCAGCCCTGATTAATCTTTTGGAGTCCTTCTCCAAACAAACCCTCATGATTTTTCTGGCCCCAGAAGCTGCAAACAGCAAAAGTCTGCCCGCAAATTTCTGGATGCCAGAATGACCATTCCTGCTGAATTCCAAACTTATTTCCATCTCCTGCAGCATTTCTGGGTTTGCTTATTACCAAAACTGCCCATTACCTGTCAGCAAAGGTAGAGGGTGGATATGATTAACTGCTCACTTAGCTGAAGCACATGGAATCTTGATTCATTTAATTTAGATCTGCCAAGGCTGTTGACTACTTACCATCTGCTCTCTCTACCTGCTGGGGATGGAGATACCACCTTAGGTACTCAACAGCTTAGAAATTTCAGACAAAATCTCCCCAGCTTCCTGCTGTGCATGAAACAAATCCATTCATTGGCTTTTAATGGGCCAGGGTCAGAATAATTCACCATAAACTATTTTTAGCCAAACAGAATCTCTCCAGCTCCATATGCAACTATTGACAGACTGTGTAATAAAGAAGAGAAACTGGCGCTCAATCCTGCATTAATATTTCAGTGTCTCTTATAGAATTGTGGAGCTGGCAGGGTTTAAAAGCCCATTTAGGCAAGGCTTTTGCTGCAAGGTGACGCTCTCCAGATTCTCTCTGGCACGACGAAAGGGCAGAGCGCGTCACCACAACCTGCAGAGCAAAAAGGCATCCGATGACCGAAACAATGCACTGCGCTCCCCGTTCGTGGCGAGCCAGGCGGGTGTGCATGGCCTCAGGCCCCGGGCGCGTCCCTGCGCTCCGGGCAGCAACCTGGGGCGGGGGTCCTGATTCTTATGTAACCCCTGCAAAGTGGCCATTCAGGCACCAAGTGCAGGTATCTGCAGGCTCGGGTAGATCATGTATTTATTTTTAAACCTTAGGAGAAAACATGGGGGTGGGGGAGTGCTGAGGACATTAAGTCCCTCTTGTTCATTGTCTGGCTGTGAGGCAGCACCAGAAAAATGATTTATATTTTTAAAAGACACTTTATTGATGAGTGAGCCCATCTCCAGTCAGGACCAGCTGCCCCAGTCACATGCACAGTTAATTTATATGTTTCACTTTTTGCAAGACTAGTAACAGCAAGCATTTCCCAGTTCTTTCCTTTTTTTAGCCTAAGCTTGCATAGGAACGTGTTGTAACTTTCATGTGTGCCGAAAGAGTTAAAGCATTTAAAGGTGCTCTTTTCTTGCAGGGACAGATAACATAGTTTCGTTAAACACTCTTGAGCCACTGTCACTAAATGAGACATTTTATCAATGAAGTATTTTAATGCGGCCTCATCCTGGGGCCCAGATCAACACCCGCCCTCACCAAGTGTTACTAAATTTGACTTCTGCTACTTAACCCATCTCCTTGGTGGCACGAACATCCCATTGCTTAAGATTTCTATTTCTTCCCCTTGTAATTAGTCGCCTTGCGAAAACAAAGCCATGATGTTCTATTTCTACTTTCTAACGTAGTTCCTTTATTCCTCTTTTTCATGTTTAGTCAAGGCAACTAGCAAATCTCCCATGTGTGCTAAAGGATCCCCCTGACCCTATTTTCTTTTCTTTGTGCCAACTGCTGTTATCCCAGACTTCTCTTCTGCATTCCTGCCCTTTTGATTTCTGAAATGCTTCCTGCATAGCCCTTGCTGATGACTCCTTTGGCATTGTCCCACAGAGAGAAAACATCACCTCCCTCTGTTTACACGCTCTTATAGTCCAATCAGTTCATCCAGGAGTGGGGTGGGGGGCAGAGTTGACTACAGATCTTGTTTGATCACACACATCTTTAGTTGGCTTTAGCGCTTTGCTAAGACAACATCCTCCTATAGCCATGATATAGGAGTATCTAGTAAGAGTGAGTAGGAGGAGCTACACAAGGTCCTGCTTTCTTCCTGCCATTTTCTGGCTGCTAATCAATGCCGCCAACTTCTCTTGCAAGCATCAAGGATATTCAGCAACCCCTTGGTTCACTTTTCCCTGAGCACCAGCACTGGAAGGTTGAGAAGGCCATTGGGTTTAAATCCATCAAAACACAACTCATCCCAGCTAGGACTTCTGCCAGGTTTCTCTGGATTCAAAGATAAATGTTGAGAGATCAGTCCCATGGCTGTAAACCATTCCCTGAAACAACCCCCTTTGCTGTTGGGTGGACATCAGAATTGAAGGTTTAGGTGAACTGAGGGCAGAAGAAGGAGCCAGGGCACTGCAAAATATTATGTATGCCCCATGGCTCTTCATTCGCCCATTCTTCCTCATTTCTGTCTTCTGCTTTCAAAATGTTCCCAACTGCTGGGGCACTTTCAAAACTCATTCTTGCCACAATCAAGTTTGGTAGGTCCCTTGCAAGGTACAATCCTGGGCATCCTTAGAGAGGAGTTGTACAGCCTGGGGCATGCTGGGAAATGTAGTTTTTCTTTCTTTTGCTTTCCAAGCACACCTAGGATCTCACCTTCAATTAATATATGACCACTGTGCAGCTGCTACCCATTGGAAAAGGTACTCACTATCTGAAGGGGCCATCATTTTGCCAAAATCTCATGAAAAAGCATTCCCTTCCTCACTGACAAAGAGGCTGTAGTGAGAGGAATTTTGATTCCACCCCATCTCACCACTGGAATCGCTGTGTCTCTGGCCAGAAGCCCCTTCCCTTCCCTTACTTCACCTTAAGCTGCGCTTTTAAGGTGTTACTTGCAGCATTTTTGGAAAACATTTTTAGTTTCTTTAGAGTCACTGCCATTCTAACTGTCTACAATAACATTCATCCTCCTCCTTCTACTTGATCCCTTTAACTCCATATTCTTCCTTCCTCAGGCCACTTCCTGTGTTACTATCTACTTGGATTCCCATTCAAAACTTTGACAGTCCAGCCACAACCTTTCACAGCCCTTTCCTTCACCTGCCAGGGCAAATTTTGTGCCATTGCTCACCTTTATAGCTTGACTTAAGCTACCAAACCCCTTCGTGGAGCACTGCCTTGTCGTGGTGAAGGGGCTTGCGTAGCTCAATGAAACTATGAGCTCTGCTGTGCAGGGCCACCCAAGACGGACAGGCCATAGCAGAGAGCTCTGACAAAACGTGATCCACTGGAGAAGGAAATGGCAGCCCACTCCAGTATCTTTGCCATGAAAATCCCACGGACAGTACCAAAAGGCAAAAGGATATGATGCTGGAAGATGAGCCCCTCAGGTCGGAAGGTGTCCAATATGCTACTGGGGAAGAGCAGGGGGCTAGTACTAGTAGCGCCAGAAAGAATGAAGCGACTGGGTCAAAGCTGAAAGGACACTCAGTTGCAGATGTATCTGGTGGTGAAAGGAAAGTCCGATCCTGTAAAAATCTATACTCCATAGGAACCTGGAATGTGAGATCCATGAATCAAGGCAAGCTGGATGTGGTCAAACAAAAGATGACAAGACTGAACATCGACATCTTAGGAATCAGTGAACTAAAATGGACAGGAATGGGTGAATTCAATTCAGATGATCATTAGGTATACTACTGTGGGCAAGAATCCCTCAGAAGAAATGGAGTAGCCTCCATAGTCAATAAAAGAGTAGGAAAAGCAGTACTGGGATACAATCTTCAAAATGACAGAATGATCTCAGTTCGAATCCAAGGCAAACCATTCAACATCACAGTAGCACAAGCCTATGCCCCAACCACTGGTGCTGAAGAGGCTGAAGTTGACTGGTTCTATGAAGGCCTACAACACCTTCTGGAATTAACTCCAAAAAATGATGTCCTTATCATCATAGGGGATTGGAATGCTAAAGTAGGAAGCCAAAAGATAACCAGAATAACAGGCAAGTTTGGCCTTGGAGTACAAAATGAAGCAGGGCATAGGCTGGTAGAATTTTATCAAGAGAATACGATGGTCATAGCAAATACTCTTTAAACAACGACTTTACACATGGACATCACCAGATGGTCAACACAGAAATCAGATTGACTATGTGCTCTGCAGCCAAAGATGGAGAAGCTCTATAGAGTCAGTAAAAACTAGACCAGGAGCTGACAGTGGCTCAGATCATGAGCCTCTCGTTGCAAAATTTAGGCTTACATTGAAGAAAGTAGGGAAAAGCACTAGGCCACTCAGGTATGGCCTAAATCATATCCCTGATGAATATACAGTAGAGGTGACAAATAGATTTAAGAAATTAGATCTGAAAGACAGAGTGCCTGAAGAACTTTGGACGAAGGTTCGCAACATTGTACAAGAGGTAGCACAAAAACCATCCCAAAGAAAAAGAAATGCAAGAAAGCAAAATGGCTGTCTGAGAAAGTTTACAAATAGCTGAGGAAAGAAGGGAAACGAAAGGCAAGCAAGAAAGAGAAAGATACACTCAATTGACTGCAGAACTTCAGAGAATAGCTAGAAGAGATAAGAATGCCTTCTTCAATGAACAGCGCAAAGAAATAGAAGAAAACAATAGAATAGGGAGGGCCAGAGATCTCTTCAAGAAAACTGGAGATATGAAGGGAACATTTCATGCAAAGATGGGTATGATAAAGGACCAAAATGGCAGGGACCTAACAGAGGCAGAAGAGATTAAGATTACACAGAGGAATGTGGCAAGATTACACAGAGGAACTCGGCAAGAAAGAGCTTAACGTCCCTGATAACCACGATGGGGTGGTCACTGACCTCGAGCCAGACATCCTGGAATGTGAAGTCAAATGGGCCTTAGGAAGTCTGCGCAACAACACAGCTAGTGGAGGTGACAGTATTCCAGCTCCAGCAGTATGTGGACCGGGAACTACCAGAAGTACAGGCAGGATTTCGAAGAGGGAGAGGAACTAGAGATCAAATTGCCAACATACGCTGGATCATGGAGAAAGCTAGGGAGTTCCAGAAAAACATCTACTTCTGCTTCATTGACTATGCTAAAGCCTTTGACTGTGTGGATCACAAGAAATTGTGGCAAGTTCTTAAAGAGAGGGGAGTACCAGACCATCTTATTTGTCTCTTGAGAAACCTATATGCGGGTCAAGAAACAACAGTGAGAACTGGACACGGAACCACTGATTGGTTCAAAATTGTGAAAGGAGTTTGGCAAGGCTGTATACTGTCGCCCTGCCTATTTAACTTATATGCTGAGCACATCATGAGAAAGGTGGGCCTAGATGAATCACAAGTTGGAATTAAGATTGCTGGGGGAAATATCAACAGCCTCAGATATGCAGATGATACCACTCTCATGGCAGAAAGTGAAGAGGAACTGAAGAGCCTCTTGATGCGCATGAAGGAGGAGAGTGCAAAAGTTGGCTTGAAACTCAACATTAGGAAAGCTAAGATCATGGCATCCGGTCCTCTCACTTCCTGGCAAATAGATGGGGAAGAAATGGAGGTAGTGACAGATTTTATTTTCCTGGGCTCCAAGATCACCGCAGATGGGGACTGCAGCCAAGAAATTAAAAGACGCTTGCTCCTGGGGAGGAAAGCTATGGCAAATCTAGACTGCATACTAAAAAGCAGAGACATCACCCTGCCAACAAAAGTGCGTATAGTCAAGGCTATAGTTTTCCCAGTTGCAATATATGGCTATGAAAGCTGGACCATAAGGAAACACTGAAGAACTGAGGCCTTTGAATTGTGGTGCTGGAGGAGACTCCTGCGAGTCCCTTGGACCGCAAGGCGATCAAACCGGTCAGTCCTAGAGGAGATCAACCCTGACTGCTCTTTAGAAGGCCAGATCCTGAAGATGAAGCTCAAATACTTTGGCCACCTACTGAGAAGGAAGGACTCCCTGGAGAAGAGCCTGATGCTGGGGACAATAGATGGCAAGAGAAGGAGGGGAGAGCAGAGGATGAGGTGGCTGGATGGGGTCACTGGGGCAGTGGGTGTGAGCTTAGGTGGACTCCAGGGGATGGTGGGGGACGGGAAGGCCTGGAGGAGTGGCATCCATGGGGTTGTCATGGGTCGGACACGACTTCGCGGCTAACAATAAAGCTACCAACAAGCAACCATCTCCGTTCTACATCAGAAGACTGTATTCTCCATAAATATTCTCCACTGCCAACATTCAGGGTTAAGTTTATGTCCTGCAAATATTGTTCCATTAAACTATCCACACATTTGGTCCTAAACAGGAAAGAGAAAGCACCTGGTTCCCCATGGATTCTCTCCGTTTACATCCTAAATACAGGTTAATTGAGATGTAATTAACAGAGGTATCCCCTCTCCCTTTCTCTTTTGTTTCACCCCCCCCCCCCTTAAACATCTGGACCAGCTTTAATTATTGCTTTTATAGCCCATCTTTCTGCCAAGAGTGTGAGTTTTATTATACCAAGAAATGAAAGAAAAGGAGGAATCTTTGTTGCTCAGGGCACTTTAGAAAAAATGCTTTTTAAAGTTCTAACTTTGAAATGGGTTTCAGAAAAGGGAGTTTGATTCCATATTTCCTCCTACATACAATTTTCTATTTCTCCTTCACTCTTTGGCAGCTGCAGGGTTAGAAACTCCACAAGTTTCTAAGTTTTAAAGTTAGAACTTTAAAGTCCTCTTAGCATTCTGGCCTAATTAAATTAAATTCTAATAAATATATTTAAAGGACAAGCCCAGGCAAAAGAGAATAGTTCCACTGAGCGCATGAGCAGTGGAAAACATGCGCTCCCAGAGAATCGACCAGCGCTCAACAATCACCTCCAGATTGTAACCAAAAGCAACAAATGGGTTTATTAATCCGCAACACCTAAAAATACCATTTCCTTCATACAAAAATCATTGCTCCTTTGAAGGCACTATAGACAATATCATAAACTAGGAAAAGTCAGAAGAGAGCACTAAGAACCCAGTAAAACAGTAGAAATGGTTTAAGAATGGGTAAGAAGAAGACAAAGGCACTCCTGGCTACACCCAAGCCATTTGGCCTGCCATCCTGGGCCCGCGTCTCCCTACAGCTCTCGTCCTTGGTTTCCTGGCTTGAGTCCCTACTCCAGCTGTGTGTCTGTGTGTGCGTATTTGTGTGTGTGATCACACCTAGCCATCCACTGCAGTGGACGAGGGATCGTTTAATCTTCATCAAGAATGAAACAATAGGAAAAAATATGGGTGGAGGAAGGGAGAAAGGAAAAGCACAGGAGAGAGACAGCAGGGAGATGAACAACAGATAGAAGTGGAATGAGATGACATGCTCAAGCTTCTCTCCCCCATAAAAGCAACCCTGGAGCCCTTTTCCTATTGATCAGAGATGGGATCATGTCTTATCTCAAGATTTATACCAAATTGATAATGAAACATGTGGGCAGGTACATAAACTATTCTGCTTGCCACAGCCCTTCGTCTTTCCGGGGCTAAGTCACCGGGGCTGCTCCACTGTCACGCCGTCCCTCATGGGCAGGTTCCACACCAGCATCTTTTCCAAAGGTAGCCCAGACATCTTGTCCTCTGCAGAGAGAATTGTTGCTGCTTTCCCTTTCATCACTTTTTGTATTTTTGTATTTAGTGGTAATTTATTATGTATTTTTTGTATTTTTGTATTTAGTGGTAATTTATTATGCTCTATTGTATTTCAATGTATTTTATTGTGTTGTAAGCCGCCCCGAGGCTTCGGCAAGGGGCGGCATAGAAATGTTATAATCATCATCATCATCATCATCATCATCAAATCATCCCTGCAGCTGCCAACTTCACACTCCAGCTGTCACTACGATGCGGGCCAATTTCCCAGCAGGCTGGACAAAGGAGACTCTTCCCATCCATCGTAGGCCATCCGGAGCAGGGATGGACCAATGTGGTGCTCCAGTTCTGGACTACCGTTCCCATCAGCCCTACATACTATAGCCAAGAATCATAAGAACAGTAGGGTTGAAAAGAGCCCTTAAGGCCATCAAGTCCAACCCCCTGCTAGTGCAGGACTCCCAGTTCAACCATCCCTCCCAGATGGCTGTCCAATGGTTTCTTGAAGGCCTCCAGTGTGGGAGAGCCCGCCACCTCCCCAGGTCATGGGTTCCATTGCTGTTCCGCTCTAACAATCAGGAACTCCTTCCTGATGTCCAGACAAAAGAGAGAACTGCCAGCCATTTTAGGAGAAAGGTTGACTGGAAGTGGCAAGATCTGTTACGTGGCAGGAAGGACGGGTCCAGAATAGAAGGATGCTGCCACTCAGAAATGGAGTGGGCTTCCTGGGTGGGGGTGGGGGGCAGGACCGTTCTGTCAGACCCTTTGCATGGCACAGCATCACAGGGACTGCCCCCTGTCATGGGAAGATCTTCTGTTTCGATCTTCTGTTTGCTTGCCCCACTTCTCCAGATGGGTGGTTTGGGAATCCACGCTAAGGTCTCCTTGCAGCAGTCCTTGCAGCCTCAGCCCCATAGAGAGCCCAAAAGGGCAAGTAGCTGCCTTGATCCATGTCCACAAAAACCCATCCCACCTTCTAATTTATCCTGAGGACCACAGCTCAGCCCAGTGGAATTCTAAGGTCAGTAAAAGCTGACCTCACCAGAAGCCCGATCGCTTGGCTTCCTTGCTCTTTGTGCTGAAGAAAGCCAGGCTTGTCCGCTATTTAGTTTGTACGTTTTCAGTGCGAGTCCACTAGCTGGTCCCCATACTTTTGGAGGAATGCTTTTGGCCACTTAAAAGAAAAGAAAAAAACGCCGATGCCTTCCCTTGCCTGCAGCGGCCCCACACTAGGCTGGGTTTTACGATTCTCTGTTTGCCACTCGAGGAACAGTGGGGGAGTCCAGCACCATGAAGCCCAAATCCTCTGTCTTCGCTTTCTCTTGCCGGCTCTTTTCTCTCACCTCCTGCTGCTGGAAATTGCCTCGTGTTGATCACCAGGGCCTTCCAGGGACCGTTTTCATGGCACTCGGCTTGACTGGCTGGGCATGTCAATTTTTATTTAAAAAGACCCATATGGAACATGTGCAAAAGCAACTGCTTGGTGGGTTGCCCTTAATGGAGAACGACACTGTCAAAGTGAGTAAGTCACAAGGATTGACCCGACTCTGAAAAGCAGTTGCGACGGAAATGTGTCTGGAAAATCCACGGAAGAAACCTTCAGATGCTGCTGCGTAAATCAGGTGTGTGTGTAACTTGGAGGGAACAATTCCGGTCATACAGAATACAGAAAATTGCAGATAATAACTACAATCAGACACTAAAGTGCATCTGCATTGGTGAAGGGAATAATTCTCCCAGTGGGTGAAGATCAGAAAAACATCTGAAAGAATATCCAGACATGACCAAGCTGGAGCAGATCCATAAATAATCTTTCATTTTGTTAAACTGTCAGCACATACTCACCGTTAACCTTTTTGCATTATGGTTGTTCACACGCTTTAATAGCTCACAGCAGGGTTGTACCTTCACTGTCCACATGAAATGGGAAGGCTTTCTTTGGGCAGCCGAGCTGGCCTCATTCGCAAATATTGAAGCACAACAACGTTCAAACTACAGTCTCGCTCTCTCAAACACGCACTGCTTCTTTGCATGGCTGCAAATCAAAGTTTTGCAGGACTTAAGAAAAGGGTGAAATTGCCCGTTTCACTTTCTCTGCATTCTCCTTTAAAAAAGTGCTTTCCATCTCATTTATGAAGGATGTACAGAGTTTGGTAAATTTTGCTCAAAGAGAAACGGAAAATATTTTGCCACCCATCTCACCCAGACAAGTTCATGGCATCCAGGCCTGATGGCCAGGCAGTACCTCCAGGAACCCGTTGGCCAGCAGGGCTGTTGCATTGTTCTGAGGTTGTTCTCAGAACACAGGAGACCTCGAATGTGCCTGTTCGGCGCAGTTAAAAATGGAGGATTTGCCAGGAAACGAAACAAAAAAGAGCACGGTACGGCCAGCTCAGCCAGCACCACAGACGGAGTGGTGGTTGAGTACCCAGGATCAAAACCAGACTTCTAAGCACGGGCACTGCAGGACGGTGGGTGAATCTCGCAGAGGGTGAGATGCTGGCGTCTCCGTGCAGCCAGGATCGAGCTTTCTGGCCAAGAGAAGCATCTGAGCACCATCAGGCCGGCAGCGAAGACATTTGGCCCTTTTTGTTTTCCTTCTCAGTCTACTTGATGAAGCCCCTTTCACTTGGAGGCTGGGGAGGAGACCTGTGACCACTGCTGTGTCTGCGGGAAGGGCTATGCCACTGTGGCAGAGACCGCACCGTGTCTTCCATTGATTTGCTGTAGGGGTGAGGTCCAGAGACACAGGCCACTTTCTCCTTACCTTCCTGCAGCCTCTCAGCACGCGCGAGTGTGTGTGTGTGTGTGTGTGTGTGTGTGTGTGTGTGTGTGTGTGTGTGGGGTCCTCCCCTTTGCCTCCCATCAGCAAAATCCCGCAAGCCAGAAGCAGAAAAGCAAAACCTCTTCAGTGACAAGGCAGGGAAGGAAAGGCCTTTCGGGGCTCCCGACCACTTTGAAGGGCAAGTGCGGCTGATGCGATGACGCAGGCAGGATTCAGGGTGTGCGAGATTGTGCTCCAAAGCATTACCAAGAGGCAATCAGGGTCACCAACGACTCCGTCTACGAAAATATGCCCGCTGCTTTGCTACAGAGCGGCGCTGCTCCTTTGCTGGCTCGAACACTGGCCGGCTTTCAGTCTGTGCCAGGGCAGTGCCTGGCCAAAGCAGAGTTGGCCCCTTCTTTTAGGGCCTCTAGGGCTTCTTTGAGAGCCCTGGAACACCCTCCACTCTCCTAAAATGTGCGGACCCCCTTCTCCCGGGTGCCTGCTGGGAATTGCGAGCCCATGGCCTGCTGCCGCCTTGTGCCACGGGGCTCCTGCCAGGCCCTGGAGGGCTGAGCCCTCCTCCCAGGTTCAGAGCGGGAGCTCCTTTCCAAGTAAAAGCCCATGGCGTGCAAAAATACGAAGGGCTGCTCCATCTGGCGCACAGGAGCCGAACGCCATGAAGGGGAAATGTCAAGAAGTGAAACACGACCCTCTTTGTACCCCTTTGCCTTGCCTTCCTGCACCCTGGCCGGCTGGGAGCTCCTGCTTCTCTTCTGCTTCTCCTGGTTAAATATTTCTCACTTCTCCTGCAAAACTATGCCGGACACTCGGAGGATTTTACATTTCCTAAGCAGATTTTAAACGCGGCAATAAAACAGTAGACACACAGAAGGACTCTTCGCCTCCTCTCAGGGCCTGCTGGTCCTTGCGAGGTGGGTAGACACGTCAGACATTTTGAGGCTTTGTCGCTGGGAGTGTGTGCTGCCTCCCATGGTCCTCAGCAAAGGGTTCCACGGCCCTGCCAACTGCGCCAGGACCTGTTGCCCAGCTTGCTAGCTCTCCAAGCCCATTTAGTCCGAGGGCAGAAAACAATTCCAGGGACGCTCTTGGGGGACATGTCCTGGTACCAGTGGGGATGAAGGGTACCGGGGCAGAGCCAAGGGGCAAACATGTCGGCCCCCTTGATCACCGCTCCCTTCCCGACTCTCTCTGAGCTTCAGGGGAGGCACGCCAACCTCCTGGAGTAGGTTCTGCACAAAGCGCCAGGTCATCACCAAGTCATCTGTGGTTGCGCTGCAGCCAAAGTAGGAGGTGTGCCCACCTGGGAACTCCGGGGGCTGGATTTCAGCCCCAGGTGTGACAGGGCTTGTGGTTCCACACTCCCACCTTCGAGAGGCGCTGCCCAGGGTTCCTGTGCTTTGCAAGGGAGAGCACCCACCTCGCCTTCCCATCGTCTTCACGCAACGCTCCCCACGGCCCGATACCTAGACACTCCCGCCTGGCACAGACCCAACAGAATGCTCTCTCCCGTCTCCTTCCCTTTGCAGCCTTTCCCCCTTTGCCTTCGCTGGAGCTCAGCACATTCCCCCCCTTTCGTATCGACTCGCTTCCCGGCGGAGCCAGTGGAGAGAAGCGTCACCCGCAGAAAGGGTATCTGAGATGGAGGTGGATGTTCATGCCCCCTTTTTCAAATGGATGAGATGGGCAGAAAAGCACTTCAGCCGTGCGGGAGCAGACTTAATCCTCCAAAAAAAGAAAAGGGGGATTTATATCTCAGGCCACCTGGGTTCCCAGGCGTGTGACCGAGAGGAAATTGCATCCTCTTAATGGCTTCCCGGGCAGGGAAATGGCACGCAGCGCAGCCCTCGCACGAGACGGAGGAAGCGAGGCTTGGGGCTCCTGGCGCAGCCCCAGCGACCGCCCTCCTGCCCCCGCCTCCCAAGACGAGTGGGGGATGGAGAACCGTGGTGAGGACTGGGGGCTTCCCGCCTCCAGCGTTACGGCGCTGCTCCCGTCCCCTGCCGCGGGGCTCAGAACGCACGGCCTCTCCCACTGCACTCCCATGCCATCGCCCGTCCCCTTCATTCCCAGTAGCATGCGGGACGCTTCCAAGGCCCAGGCGCCCCAGGCCAAGTGCCCATTCCAGGCCTTCCGGCACCCCGGACACCAGAGTGGCCTATTTCCAGGTTCCAGGAGTGGGGGAAGCGATGCCTCCATCCCTCTCGTTGGTGCTACGGGGTCGACAAGAGGGAGGGGACCATCGCTATCGGCCTCCTCCTGAGACAGGCCATGAGCCCAGGGAGCCTCACAGGGCTGACACGGACTGGCAGCAACGACTCTCCAGAGTTTCACGCAGCTTCCTTCCCTACTCCTACCCGGTTCCTGAATTTAGGACCCCGGGCACGCAGAGGAGATATGGGTGACACTGAGAAAGGATCTGCTCCCCCCATCCTCTCTGGATATGTGGGGGACAGAGGAAGATTGGAAGCAGGATAAGAGCCTGGAAGCACCTTTCAAGGTAAGGAAGGGTCTTTGGTCACCATGTACGAAGGGGGACAGTTTTGCGCTGTCAGTAGGAGGAAGTGCATCACGGAAAGGATGGGTGGAAGTGGACACCCCTTCACTTTATATTTGCGTATGCAAAGTGCAAGTTTAGAAATGGCAGCTGTAAGTTAAAGAGATATGCGCGATATCTCAGCACTGCAGAGAAGAGCGACCGCGGGGACCCCAGGGACTGCGCAGCCTGGCACGCCCCCCAGCGCTTTAAATGCAAGAGTTTGGAAACGCCTTAATGAAAGGACTTCTGCAAAGGTGAGGCTGTCCTTTGGTGGTTTTTCAAAATGGAGGACCATCTGCCACATAGCTGGCCATCTGGCCACCCTCGTGGGCATCCTCAACCGGGGCACGCGGCAGTCTGGGGGCCCTGCTGCTTCCAACTGGGAGGCTGGGTCAGTTGTGCCTTTTGCACCAGGTTTTTACATTGCTGATTCTGGAGGTGAATTCAAGGGGAAATTCCAGGTGGACCACACTCCTTCAACTCTGCCTTCAGGAGCAGTTAATAAATAAAACCCCTGCCATTCAAGGGTGCTTGTAAAGATCTTAAGTGGATCGTGTCGTGCCAGATGGAATTACGAGCCGCGCTCTTCCACAGAATGTTAAGCACAAGAAATTAGAAGGCAGGGAACCTGCTAATAAGTGCCAGGGACACCGAGCCGTATTTGGTTTGTAATCTATAGATATTACAAATCAAACATAAAGCATATCCAAGCGGGAACCGGGCCGCGTTGTTGTCGTTTCCATTGCAAAAGAAAACAGGATGAGTTTGAAGTCTCGGGGGACAAGGAGGAAAGGTTCAGCCATTGTCTTTTTACAAAAATAGACAGTCATTAATACCGCATGTGACAACGTGGATCAGCATCGCATTTCCAGCCAGGTAGAAGGAGCTCCTCCGGGAAGGGCATCATGTGATCCGGGGCACAAGAGGCCTCCCTTGCTCGCTTTGGAAGCGTCTTTGTCTCCGGGAGTGGCAGCGCCCTGCTAGCTGCACTGCCTATTAACAAACAGGCCTCGCTGTGAGGGCGGAGGGGCTTTTCACAAGCCGAGGGCCACGGCTTCACGGCTGCGTAACGGGAGTGGCAAGCTGCAGGCCGGGAAGGGCCCGGAAGAGACCCCCATGAGGCTCACTGGGGTTGTGGCCAGCGGGAATTGGAGATGGGTCTGAAGAAACGGTGTGGGGCTGCGGGTTTCCTCCTCCCCCCCCCCCCGAGCTTCACTGCACTGCTCACCGTGGGCAGGAGCGAAGTTCCCCAGCAGCGAAACGTCGCTTCCCTGTTCGCGCGCAAAGCATCCTGGAGCGCTTCGGTCTCGAACTTGGCCCTGTTAACTTGAGAAAAGACTGGCTCCTGGTGAAGAGAAGACGGACTGCTGGAATGGACTTGTCGATGGGGGGTGGGGGCGCAGCAGAACTCCCGGAAGGCTTGGCCTCTCTTTGCGTGGGAGGCATGGCTACGGAGATCGCTGTGCTGAGTCCCACACGGCAAAATTCGCCACTGCCCTGCTGGTTGCCATTTATGCATTCACTTTAGAAAAAGTATCCCTGCCCTTCCGGAGCATTTCTCTCCCTTAAAACAAGAGGGTCTTGCAAGGAGCAGGGAGGAAATAAAGATGGGAAGAGGATCCACTTATAAAGCATTTGCAGAATGAATTTGTGCATCCCATGCCTGGCTTGTTGCTGAACCCGCTCTTGAACCCGCTCAGGGCCCAGCCACTCAGCTGGCCACTTTCCCCTACGTGCCAAATCAACCCTCCCCTTCGAGAAGTCCATTTCACAGACAGCCGTGTTCTGCCAGGGAGACCACATGCCCTTCCCAGTGCTGGCCCCCTCTCCCCTGGGCACTGCAGTAGCCAGAAAGGCTGCCCAGCGTCCAGTGCCTTCCAAAATGCACTTTTCACGCAGGCTGCCTCTGGACTGTACGTCGTGGCATGGTTCTGTTTTGCAGCTCTCCATGTCTTTAAGGTATTTCCTGCTCTTTGTGCTTTTTGTACCTTGCATTTATGGCATTGCGTATGCTTTTATGTCATGTGCTGTGAAATCCCGAGAAGATGGCAATATAGAAGCTGTTTCAATTAATAAACAAACCAGGAACAGATAGCTCATCGAGAGACATCCTTGCTGGAACAAAATGGTTCTAATTTGTGCTGTGCCAGAAAGTGTGTTTCGTTCAGTTTCCTGGAGGGAAATGTTTTTGGATAGAAATTCAAAGGCCCCATCATCTTCATCGACTAGATTTGGGTTCTTGTGCATTCCCTGCTTAACCTCACAGCTGCCAACAAGGGAATCCAAAAGTTACTATAAAATGCCCTAAGAAGGAAGCAGGAAACAAAATGGATGCCTCTTTCATCAGAGAAGAAAACTTTTGGGAAACAGGAGGAGAGATTTTGGCGCAGCGCGAGTTCCGCCACCTCCCCCCACCTCTGACTAAAATGCATTCAGAGAAGCGATGGTATTATAAGCATCTGCATTCAGCGGCAAGATGTGTTTGCATTAATTAATTGAGTAATTCACAGTAATTCACCCCTCCGAAATTAGCATTTAGAAGACCCACCAGAAAGCTCAAGAATGATCATCAGAGCTGAGCCAAGATTCCCCAGAAGACTCTCCTCAGAAAAGTTCTGTTACTTTTCTTGTCTTTCCTCCTGGAATGTAAAGCCCACTTTTATTGCTGACCGAATCCATTCTTGCTGCTCTGTGTGGTTGCTTGTTGTTTTGGGGCCACCTTCCCATCCTCTCTAGGGTGCCCCGGAATGATAGCAGGTCTGGGACTCTGCTGACAACGGGCCAGTGGAAAACGACAAACAAACAAACTCTGTGTTGCCTTGTGTGTCCTCAAATACTGAACTTTCCATCACAAGATTTATCAGAATCATGACCGTTGGGATGTGCCATCAGGTCATCTCGAACTTACGGTGAGCCCACGAGCGCCCCGTCTGTGTCAGCCTCTACTCAGCTCTCCCAAAGTCAAGGTCAAGGTCATGGCTTCCTTGATGGAGTCCACCCAACTCACAGCGTGTCTTTCCTCGTGTCTTCTGCCTGCAACTTTCCCGGTCTTCTCTAGAGATCCTGGCCTTCTCATGACGTCCAAAACAAACCCTTAGAAAACACAGAGGACTGCGCTGATGGCGAGTCCTAGCAAGGAGAAGTAATCGGAGGCCTTCTTCACTCCCTGGAGAAATCCACTGAAATTGCTCTCTGCATGTCTCTGCCCACAGATACATTGGAGCCTTTTGCAAGGGTGCTGTAGATTGAAGCCATTGGCAAGACACAGTGAGAGACGAGGGCAAATAAACCTCTCAAGTGTGGCAGCATTGCTCATGCTGGTCGGGGCAGCTGGAGCTTGCAGTCCATCGCAATTGGAGGTCATCTGATCTGAAAAGGATCAGTTGGTGCCCCGCAATCTAGGCATACCTCAGAGGAGGCCTCTGCTTTCTCCTGTTTGTCAATCATGCTGAAGTTTGGTCGTGGATGGAGCACAGAAAATGGCCTCCCCACTAGATCTTTGAGAATGGGCAGGATGATCCCTCGGGAGCCCGGGACCGATGCCACGGAGGACTGTGAGGCAGTCATCACAACTGGCCCAAGTTCGGGCTGAGGGCACATCAGGCACGCTCCGTGTTGAAGCTAAGCACGCCTGGGGCTGACCTGAGCTGGGAGGGGAGACCACCAGGGACCTGCACAGAGCCATCTGGAGTCCCACAAGGGAAGAAAGATGGGGAGCAAATATAATCAATCAGTGACTCTTTGACTTGTGCCAGGAAACAAGCGGGGGATCAGGGCAGGATGAACAAGGGAGCCACGTGTGGTGATGCTTAGAGAGCTTACAGAGAGTGCTTTGCCTCTTATTGTGCTTGTGGATACATCTCATGGCCTCTGTCTTGCTGCCATACAGAGAAGGTTCATGGGATTATTCATACAGTGCTGATGTTTCTGCCCCAGGATAGACTTCGGGGTGACATTCCGCGTTCAGGAGATGCAGTGTGACCTGTGAAATGTTGGTCTTCAGACTTTCTAGCAGAGCTGCTGGTGAGGGCTGATGGGAATGGGAGCCCCCGAAATATGGAGGGCTGCAGTTTTCCCTCCCCAGCCCATGGTCCTTTTCACACAGAAACTCATCTCAGAGAACCCTTCATTTGTCCAAGGGCCTCGTGTGCTGCCTAGGGAAGTGTTGTGTGGGGAAGCCCACCTTGACTGAGCTCAATAGGCTTTTGAGCAGATGGCTGGAAGCAGGTTTACTTGGGGGTTTCCTCTAAGACGGGCTGCAGTGTGTGCATTAAAAAAAGCCTGAGGAAATTTGTGCAAACGGGTGCCAATTGCACAAACAAATGCAGTTTGTACAACTAGCGTATTTGCACTCATTGCAAAACTTGGAAGCCAGAAACGACATTGCTGCAGCCTGCCAAAGGTCTCAAGGTGGGCTTTGAAGAAACACTTAAAGGCAGGTGGTCTCAAGGAGAAATGCTGGGAGGCAATTCTAGACAAAGGGAGAAAAGACAGAATCGGGGCAGGACACCTCTGAACACCTGGGGAAGTGGAGATGCATGAGTAAAGAGCACAGGTAGAAATACGCCGGCTTATTAGCAGCAAGGAAGCTCAGTGCTCAGTGCTGGATGATCCGCTCGGGAGAGGCGGATGGGGCATCTCAGCATGGCCGCAGGCCACAAGGTATCTGCGCGAGTCCAGAGAAAACACGGCAAGAGTAATTAGACAGGGAGCAACAGAAGCCCGAGGGCCGGAGGATCAAATGAGAGAGAGCGACGCACTGTTTTGAAGTTGTTTGAAGAGCTGCCAAAGGTACTGAATGCCAGAGCGAACAGGGCGCGCTCAACGCTCGGCAAAGTTCAGAACTGAAGGAAAACTGAAACCTGAAGGAGGGGTCTTAATTTAAGTTTCTCTTTGAAAGCGGGCACACACACGCCTGCGTGTTGGGAACGTCAGAATCGAGGGGCAACTGAGAAGCATTTCAGCGATGCCCTTCAGCCGGCCCAGACTGGGTGAATCCATCCTTTGACTGGGTCCACAGCTGGCTTGTGTCTGGACGGGCTTTTGAGCTTCGGGTCACGGACCGCTTCCACCCACCTGGTTGGCTGGGTGACCTCACCCCTTCCCATGACCCCACCACATGTAGGGGTCACAGTTTCGTGGGGGCACATGCTTGGCCTACAGAAGCATACCTAGAATCTCTAAGGAGGCCTGGGACAGCTCCCGACTGAAATCTGGATTGCCCCAGCAGCCGGTTTCAACTAAACTCAGCTGGGCCAAAGGGAGGACTCCAAGGGATGTCCCTTACCACCCCCACCCCCTTCTCCCCACTGCCCGTGCTTCCATGGCTCCCTTGCCAGCCTTTTCAGGAAGCCTCATGCCATGCCAAGCACCAGGCCCCTGCGGTGGAGGAGCGCATGTGCTTCGCAAGCTCCTGCCGACACGCACGCACGACTGCACGCCGCTGGAAGCTCTTGGCTGCCATTTGCCCTCCCTGCACCTCAAGAGTTTGCTTTCTAAAGCAAATCCTTTCTATTTATTTTATTCTTAAATTTGCATGCTGCCCACAAAGCCAAGAGGGTTCTCCATCTTACAATTCTTGGCTGGTCTGGCTTGCTTGCTTGCTTGCTTGCTTGCTTGCTTGCTTGCTTGCTTGCTTGCTTGCTTATTTATTTATGGACAAGGCTGAACTTCAGGTCTGTGGGTGGAATCCAGTCATCTGGGAGTACCAATCCAGGCTCCTCCGGGGTTCCTTAGAGGACCACGTCCATTTTTCCTGACCCCATTCCTTTCTTCCAGCCACCAATCATTTGGTTTCCCGGCATTTATACAGGGCCTTCCACATTCTGAAAGGCTGGAACATCTGCTAAGGCTTCGTCCAGGCAAGAAGAGGTCGACGCCTTCACAATGTGCTCTGTTTCTCCTTTTCCCATCCATCCCCACTGGCATGCAGTTCCTGAAGCCTTCTCGAAAAAGGAATGCGGCCTCTATGCTGAAAAGATGGCATGACACCCAAGTTGCAGCAAACAGCGTCTCCCTCAGCTGCATATTCATGAGAGAAAATTGCAGAGGATAATCTTGGGGTTTTTTGGGAGGGGGGATCTATTCCATCTCAGTGCTTTTCACAAAAGCTGCTGCGCCTGTGCTCTTCCTATGCATCCTTGTGCAAAAGAGATACTTTTCTGGCAGGCATCTTCTTCAAGGTTAATTGCTGCTAATGAGGGGAGAGATGCCCACAAACTCACGGAGAGCCTGCTCAGTGTTCAGAGCTCTGCTTTGGGACCCTTCGTGCAGAATGCCAAGCAGGAAGTAGCCTCTCCTCACGCAGTAAGCCAAATCAAGGAAATAAAGAGAAGGAACATTCCAGAAAAAGTTGGTCGTGTGGCAAGGAAAGCCGTCTTTCCACCCGGCGCTCGTGGCCGGGAAGCAGGGCTGCTTCTCGCTCGGATGACGGCCTCGGAATGCGCAACGCACGCGCCTCTCGTCCGCGCTCGTGATCCCTGAATGCGAACGTGGGATTAGGAGCAACAGGCTTGTTGTCACATGGATTTTACCGCTCTAATCCATGACAACCTTTCCGACTTTCCTTGCAGATGCTCGTTATCGGTGGCAACCCAGACAAGCCTGGCTTGTGCTAATTATCTCCTGAAGGCATGGGGAATGTCTGCCGTGCAGCAAGACAGAAAGAGGGCAAGAAGGGGCTGCCCGTGCTGATTCTGCCAGCCACACGGTCTCGCTTGACTGTGTGAAAGGGGTGTGTGAGGAGCGCAGCCTGTGGCACCCGCCTGGGCGGGGGGAGGCAGCCTGTGGGGTCCAGCGCACCCCACAATGCCTTCCTTGGTGACCCTTAAAGCGGCCACCTCATCCCGCGGTCTTTGTTTTATTTCTTAACACACTCCCCACCTCCAGCAGATGGGACAGCTATAAAATAAGTTTCCCTGGTGCTTAAAACTGTGCATTCCAAAGAGTTCCGTGTGCCAAGACTCAGTCCCAGCCTCCCCCTGGTATTTCATCTTTGGGGCAGGCAGCATGGCCTTTGCCTCTATGGCAGCCATTTTGTGATGGTGCCCTGGAGAGTATGTCAAGCTGCCAAGTGTGTCGTTCACTCCAGGAGGTTGCCTGGCTTGCGGGAGGATCCGAGCAGGCAGCACAAACTGAGTGGAGTGCAGCAACTCTCCCAGGGGCCTCCGAATCCCGAGTGCTGCCTGCATTTCTGCTTCCCTCCCCATTGGCGGCAATGGGTGTGCATGTGGCAGGGTGAGGGTGTGTCAGGGAGAGAGAGCGAGCTTCAGGGGAACAAATCTACTCGATCTGAGAGGCAGGGCGTCACGTGGGGCCGGCAACCGCAGGGGGTGGACCCGATGGCCTTCATGGCCCCTTCCAGCTCTACTCTTCTATGATGCTTTGCGTCTACAATTTCCACACGTTTCCTTCATTTCTCAACTGCAGATCCATCTCCTGCCAGTGACACGTGGATTTCTGGGGCCAAATCCCTTTTGAACACCTCTGTCCACTGACTTAAGCATGCTTGTACGGATTATTCTAAAGGCGCCTGTCTTCCTTTGGGTGCTTTTCTGCCTTCAGCGAGAGGAACGGATTTTCCACACGATGCCAGCCCCTCCACAGTGCTGCCACAGGAGACGGAAAAACGTGCCCAGTCAAAGGAAAAGCACCCACAAACAGATCCCAGAAATGTGTGCCCACGTGCTTCAGGCACAATCCTGCGTACATTCAGACAGCTCAGGGCCGGTTCCCAGCGTTCCCCAGCCAGCTCGAGTGTTCCAGTGGCACAGAATGGAGCCACCGAGCACGTCCCTCCATTGATGGGAAGAGCACGGATGCTGGGGTCAAAGCCAATCCATTTTCCCAAATGGGAACCCAACAAGCATCCGCCCTACAGACACCGAAGCCGGCCAGCGAAGCTGACTGTGCGCAGCACTTTCAGGGGGCCTCTTGGAGGAGGGGGGCAAGAAGCCCTTTCTGCTGGTTGAGCTGATCCAGCCTCAAGCTGGGTCCAGTTCACTGACCGTAACGGAACTGGTATGCTGCTGGAGTGAACGGACACCCAGACCAGCTCCGGTTTTACCAAGAGGTCAGCACTGGAGGAGCTTGCTACAACTCAGCCGGTGGACAGGTCAGTGTCCGGACTGGAGACCCCCTGGGACCTCCACACACACACACCATCCTGAGCTGCACAGTGAAGGAAGGCAGATTTCAACTCCTGAGTTCCTTAGCTAACCCTGATGTCTGACCACAAGTTCTCCCCATTCCTCTGCAACCAGAAGGAAGGAAGAGAGAGCCCGTCGGCCATCTTCTGGCTTGGGCCTTTCTTGTGGCAGGAAGAGGTCTTTCTTCAGACCTCTTCTGCATCATGTGTCCCTAGCTTTGGACACAGATGAAGTTCACAAAGTGAAATTCTATCGATTCAACCAGTTTCTCAGTAGGATGTATAAGGAAAACGCTTTGGTGGTGGAAAGCCATCCGAATTCTGGGCACAGAATCAGATTCTAGATTAGATTCCTTAGATTCTAGCCTGCTTTTTCTCAGCCCAGTATCCGCTTCATACTGATCCACATCCAAGCAGAGTTCTACTTCCGCACAGGCGCCCTGTGGGCTTCGCCTCCTTTGCACAAAGAATTGCATACTTTGTGTGCCTTGAGCAAAGAATTAAGTACTTTGCGTAGCTTGCAAAAGAAGCGCCCTGCCAGCAGGCCCAAGCCTCCGCGGAGGCATCCTGGCTCAGCCCGCTTCCTGACCGGGACGGAGCGCGGGAAAGTTGTGCAGCCAAAGCCGGACTCGGGCCGGATCTTTGCACCCCCACTTCTCGGTAACCCTCACCAAGCCACCCACAAAAATAAACGCTTGATACAACCCCCAAAGCAAAGCAAGAGCCCCCTCCTCATTGCGAAAGTCAATTACAAAGAGCGGCAGCTAAATTATCAACAAAATTCAGTCCAAAGCTGAACAGAAGATGTGGGGGTTTTAAAAAGAAAGGCTTCAACAGATAACAGAGGAGGCGGCATGCCCTAGAAGCCTCCGTGTCCCTGCCAGACCCTTTCTTTGCCCATATCAGTGTGGTAGAACCCATGGTGCCAACCACAGAGACCTCCAGCGCCCACAGATGGCAATTAGCGCCTGATCTTTATACTCCTCCTGACCTGTTGAGACAAAAATTGATTCCTTGCATAGAGATTGCTACTCACTCAGTCCCGGCCCCTTCAGGTGGGATGGGCACCGGGGGGGGGGGTCCTTCTCCCCTCCTCTCCAAACAAACAAGGAACTCATGAGCAAATTGTGGGATGAGTTGCAGAATCACGGACTCCGTAAGTGGCAGCACAGCGGTTGTCTTAGCAACAACCAGATCCCACCGGTTCTTAAACTACTCTCAAGTTAGTGCGTGGATCCCGAGGCTTTCTGGCATTCTGTCTCCACATGGGCTGAAGCACACACCTGTGCAGAGAAATAAAGGATCGGGAAAGACTCACGGCGGACTGGCTGCCGAGCAGCTGGTTGTTTTCCATAAGGAGTTGGGAGCAATTTTACAGGAAATTAGAATGGTGACTCCAAAAAAGGAAATAATAGGCAACTAGGTTCTTCTAGCTTTTAAGAGCGAAAAAAGATCTCAGATGGATAATCCGCACAGCAGCCTTCTCCAGTCCGGTGCCTGGGAATATTCTGGAATTCACTCCCATCTGCCAGCATGGCCAATGGACAGGAATGCTGGGAATTGTAGTCCAAACTTCTGCAGAGCAGCAGGTTGGTGAAGGCTACTGCATTTCCATGGTATAGTCATTCTCGGAGGGCCTAGGGCAGTAGGGGGAGATGAACATGGGATATGGGCTGCACTGCTAGAAGTATCACTGCCAAGCACTAGTTTCCCTCCGCTCAGCACTGGTGAGGCCTCATCTGGAATACCGAGTCCAGTTCTGGGCACCACCATTGAAGAAGGATGCAGACCAGTTGGGAACGGTTCAAAGAAGGGATGATCCGGGGACTGCGAGCAAAGCCCTGGGAGGAGAGATGGGAAGAACTCGGCATGTTAGTCCTGAGAAGAGAAGGCGCAGGGGAGGCTGGATAGCACTGCAAAAGTACCTCAAAGGCTGTCACAAAGAGGAAGGATAAGATCTCTTCTCCATCATTCCGGATCCCAGGACATGGGCTCAGGTTACAGCAGGCCACGCTCCGGCTGGACCGCAGGAAGGACTTCCTGGCTGTCAGAGCAGTACAACAATGGAGCTGATGACCTGGGGAGGTGGTGGGCTCTCCCACACCGGAGGCATTCGAGGTTCAGCTGGACAGCCAGCAGAGAGGGATGGTTGAACCGGGAGTCCTGCCCTGAGCAGGGGCTGGACCTGATGGCCCTCTGGCCCCTTCCAACTCTGCTATTCTGTGATTCTAGGAGCAGCTCAAGGACTCCTCTATTGGGGATTTGTGGAGCTTGTGCAGTCAAATTTGGGGTGATCTGTGCAGAGGTCATGTGTCCTCCCACGAAGCTAACCTGCCTCAGGGTTGCACAATGTCAAGTCATCAACTGATCTAATATTAGGTTGTAAAACTAGGCAAACAAACAACACTGAGGGAGATACGGGGAGGGAGAGCCCACGAGGGGAAATGAGACAAGCAGAGCGCACGGATGAAATTACCCGGTTTCTCTGTTTATTTTGTTGCAATTTGTAAATCATGCTGTCGCAACATCCGCCCAAATAACCGAGCTCTTTGTGGAGAAGAGTCGCATTTCCAGCAAATCAAATGTTGAACAGCTCCATGCAAAGATAATTCCGTTCTAGTTTTGATCAAATTAGGCTGCTTTTTAAAAGTGTGTTATGGGAAGCTCGTTCTGCTAAGCCAATTGAGCAAATTGCATAATTACTACGTTCTGCTAAAAATGTGGGTTTATACTAATTGTATTATAGATTCAGCTCTCTGGAGCCATGCCACTGTACACGCCAGATTACGGTTCCCCGAGGAGCTGAATTACTTGGCACCTGATTGTACACATTACTGCTCAACTCCAAAGCCACCCTGCTGCAAAAATTCTAATATTTAGCTTCCCTGTGTTTCCAGGACAAAAGGACACATGCAATGTTTGGTTGGCAGGTCAGGAAGGCTGGAGGCAGAGAAAGTGTCACCATCATTTGTACAGAGATGCTCTGGCGTCCATTTGGGGACCAGGGTCTCAAAGCAAGAAGAGCACGGGGGAAACCCACCGGTGTCCATGCACCGTGCTGCATCCCTTCCTGGTTTATCCCAGTCCCCCAGGGGTGAGGCCTCTGCATTCCCAAGCCCAATGCTCTTCCCAAGTGCCACTGTTGCCTCTGATCCACGTTTGGTGGTCACAGCCGGGATTCGCCGCCATAGGGGCATCTTCGCTCCGGTTGCAAATGAGGGACGATAGTGGGGATTCCTTGAGGGTGTCAAGCCCACCCCCTGGAGGAGTCCGGTTTTGGAAGGTGGATGGAGAACCTCTGACTAACGCCCGGATGTGTGGGCTCCAGGTTCCCTGATTTATTTATTTTTAAAACTTTTCTATACCACCCTCTACAAAACAGACTCAGGACGGTCTTACAATAAAACCAAGCAAAGCACAGCATCAATTCTGTACCATAAACCCCCAATTAAAATAATCTAAACCTTAAATTACTGGCAAAATAAAAAGGGTTTGACCCGGCGCCTAAAAGAATAAAGTGTCGGTACCAGACGAACCGCTGTGGGGCGTGTGTTCAATAACCAGGGAGCCACTGCAGAGAAGGCCCTGCTCTAGGTAGCCGCCCTCCTGATCTCCTTCCAGGAGGGCTGCCGGAGAAGCACCTCTGCCCAGATCTCCAGGGCCAGGCGGGCACACAGGGCAGGGGACGTGCCTTCTGATCTAGGTCAAGCAAGGGGCTGTTTGCATGCAGGTTTAGGCAAAAGGTAAGTCCTGTGATTCCCAGCATCCTCTTGCCATCTGGGGACTGCTGGGAACCGCAATGCTTTTCCCTGTCCGAGCATGCAGAGGTTTCTACCCAGATTGCATTACATATCCGTGTTCATTCCTGACTTACTTATGTACATATTCATTCATTCATTCATTCATTTATTAAAAGCTTTTGTATGCTGTCGTATTATACAAAAATCTCAGGACGGCTTACAATATTTAAAAGGACAATTAAAACAACAATTTCTAATAAATAAATTGAAACAAAACAAAACAATAAATCATAAAACAAACAGAATGACTGAAGATTGAAAGTTGTTAAATTTAAAATATCGTTTAAATAAAAAGGTTTTGGCCTGGCGCCAAAAAGAGTATAAACTTGGCGCCAGGTGTCTCTCTCTGGGAAGGACATTCCAGAGTCTGGGCACCACCGCAGAGAAGGCCCTGCTCCGAGTTGATGACCTTTTTACCTCTCTTAGAGAGGGTTCCTGGAGCAGGGCTTCTCCCGCAGATCTTAAGGGGCGTGAGGGCATACAAGGAAAGAGACATTCCTTCAGGTAAGCTAGACTCTCACAGGATAGCAGAAACAGCAACGTTTCAGCCTTTTAGTCGGTGGATTTGCAATGGGAAAGTACTCCTCATTTGTGAGATGGGGTGACCAGAGGCTGTTTTGCAGCACTGCTGTCTGAACCCAACCCACGAGGGTTGAGGGTTCAGAGCTCAGCCTTGGTGTCGGTATTTAGAAGAGAGCAGAAAGCCAGCCTGGGGACCTGCCGCGTTCTTTGAAGGGCTCTTTGCAAGGGCGGCGTTGCCCCTCCACGCCACCTTCCCACTCCTCTGCCACAGAAACGTGGGCATGACCTGCTTCGTTTGGGAGCAGAATTGCTCTTCCCAGAGAGCTTCCCAACACGGCGCACCCTCTTCCCATGCCTTGCTCGAGAGCGGCGTCACTACGGTTTGGCCTCCTGGCGTGAGGGCAACTTCAGCAGAGGGGTGGTGCTACCAGGGGGAGAAGCAGATGGTGAGGGGGCATGAAACCCTGGGCTGTGTGTTGCCCAGTGTGCTCTCAGATCAGAAATGCCCACCACATACTTGGATCAGGGCTCGAACCTTATACACGCACCCCGAAATTAAATCCTGCCCGTTTCAGTGGGGTTTCTGCATAGATATGCATAGGTTTGCTCTATTCTGCGCATATTTAAAATCTTTGCTCTATTCTTTGCATACTTAAAATCTAACCTGAGCGGGGTCTTTGCAGCAATGAATCCACTGACTACTTCTAAATTTACAGTAGGTGAGTGAAAAACTAAAATGCGACTACGTCAATGGAGGGACAAGCCAGAAACTGGTTTTGTCCAAATAGTTGAATCAGTTTAATCCCTTCTTCTGGCCATACAAGGGATGGATCCTTAATATTCAGGGTAATCCTTTGTCAACTTCTGGCCCTCCAGATGTTTGGGCCACCTGGCTAGTGCTGCTCTGAATTCTAAGCCATAATATCTGGATGCTCATAAATTGCCAGCTGCTGCTCAGTGTTTCCTAACAGGTGAATTATGGGGAATGGGTGAATGAACCGCTCCGTTCCCCTTGCTCCCTCCGAAGTCCCCCTCTTCCCTAGGGGCAGTCCCGCCCCATCCCCAAAACTCTCTGCCCCCTCCGATGTGAAAGCTGACATGAGAAAAGTTTAAAGAAGCTCAGTTCTCCAGAGCCTTCCTTCCAAGCCCTTGCTGTGACAATCCTTTCCAAAAATTTTCAGATTGCTTCTGCAGCACCATATATCCACTGTTCCTTGTTCTCAGCGGTCACAGAATACTAGCTACAATAAATCATTTTAACATCAGAATACACCACTAAAAGAACCCAACGAGCATTGCAGCTTTGAGAAGAGATGGAGCCAGTCCTAAAAGCTCCGTCTCAGCAAACTCCCTCGAGCCGGCTTCACAAAACGCAAACTGGAGTTCAGGAGTGATCCGTCTACGCTAAGAAACATGCCCTGCGGCTTAAGGGTCAAAAGAACCATGGCGGGGGGAGTGGAACGGGGCCGAAATCCATCCTGTTGCATTTTTTAAAGGGGAGCTACTTGCTGGTGCACTTTTGAACCTAGATCCAAACAAAGCTCAGCTCTCATTCAAAGTTCTCACTTCCCTGAAATTTGTGATGGAAATCACTAATAAAAACACCTACATAAAAGTGTATTTTAGGGGCAAACACACACAAGATGCATATACTAGTGGAAACAGCATTACAAATGCACCATACTGGGAAAAGAGCTTGCAAAGATAATGTATATTGAACAACCAAGTAAAAACGAATGTTTTAGAAGGAAAGTGCACGGATATGAATACAAATGTTCATGAAAACATGGAAGAGATGTCTTCAGGATTCTTGGGATTCAAGGTGGGAAAAATGCTTACAATCTGGGATTGGAGCTTGCGCATGGAAAAAATAAGACATCAAGAAAAGATGAGGAGGCATCTAAAGACAGCAGCAGTGTTTTTTGTGAATTCTGGAGTTGGGCGAGGACTCCAAAACATGTGGACTTCAAAAATGCCTATCCTTAAGGCTATGATGCCACATTATCGGCAGAGAGGAACAATTAATTGAAATGGCTCCAGAGGAAAGTGAAAGAAAGAAGCCCCAAAGCAGGACTGTCGCTGAACATCAAGGAGACCAAAACCATGGCTACAGAAAGAGTCTACAACCTTTAAGTAAACTAGAAAGAAATTGAAATTGTGAAAGATTTGGGGTATTTTCAATTCAAAGGGAGAAGACGACTGAGATTTGGGAAGGCAGCCATGAAGTAGCTAGAAAAGATAATCACTGGGGGACAAGATGAGGATCACCCATGTGCTTCTAATCCTGATGACCATGTCTGGGTGTGAAAGCTGGTCAGTGAAGAAAGTGGATCAAGGAAAATGCCTGCATTCCAAACCACTGTGTGCTTTGTGAGCATCCTGGACCGACACAGAGACGAGCAAGTGGGTTCCAGAACAACTCAAGCCAGAACTTGCCCTGGAAGCAAAAATGAAGCTGTTCTACTTTGGGCGCATCACAAGGTAGTCAGACTCACTGGAGAAGACAACCCCCCTCAGGAAAGGTGAAGGTGGAAGAGACTCACGATGGGATGGATTAATTCCATAGAAGGAGCTGGCGAGAGCTGAGCAGGACTGTAAGAACAGGACATTTGGAAGGGGATTCCTTCCCGGTGTGGTCATAAATCAGAGGTAGCTAGCTGCCCCATTAGCGACTGATCCATGCGCAAGGTCGTGTGCTTGATACGTTGGACCACAGCTGCGCCTTGCCAAAGTTTTAGCAGAGTTGGCCTTGCAGTTCCCTTTGCAACCAACAAAACGCTGCCACGCCACAACTCTGAAGCAGTCTTCTAAATATGGCCACCCTCTTGGTGGAACAAGCCCTCACACACTTTGGGACCACGTGCCATTTTCAAGACCACCTGGAAACGTGCTTGCGGCAACGCCATCCTGGATTAGCACAAGACCACTCTGGTTCTTCATCCTGTAATCCTTGTTGCAGTAGTCATAATTTTCTATTAGCAGTGGATGTGACAGGGCTTTTCTGGATTGCTTAGAGGTTTTTACATTAAGCGGCCTGCAAGTATTAAACAGAAATACAAGCTCTGTCTCTCTCGGCAGGCCAGCTGGAAGGCACAAGGTGGCCCTCTTCTCGGGTTTGTGTTGGCCACCCAGCCTTCCTGAGGAGATCAGGCACGCGAGGTTTTTGCCTTGTTTCATGAAAAGAGCCCCCGCCAGTGCTGAGTCAGGTCGCAGCTCCAACAGCATGTGGCGAAGAACCTCTGTAAGCTGCCAGTTATTCCCTCTGCACCCTCTATCTGCCACCCGAAGACGAAGTGCCCCCGTCCAGCAAGGCAAAATCTGGAAAGATGCGGCCAAGCAGAGCCCCAGACTCCGCTCCCAGCTTTCATGAGCAGCTGAGAAGGCCGGGGAAGTCTCTGGAGGATGCCTGTGCGGGAAACACATCCCCTCCTTAAAATTTATTGTGATGGGAACTGCTGCGTGCTTTGTTGGCCCCTTCTTTAAAATCCTAAATGGGAGCGAATAATTTAAGGTTATGTCTAACCTATAGCAACGTGACTGGTAGGGAATAATATTTTCTTGTTTATTGCCCGATAGTAAATAAAGCCGACACTTCCTTTTGGGGCCTGTACTTCAGCAGCTGCAACAAGAAGAGTGGGGGCCAAATTTTATTTCAAGAAGAATCTTTGCAACAAAGCAAGTTTGTTTAGGATTTGGAATAATTCTGTAAGCCGCCCAGAGACGACAGTGATGGACGGCCTATAAATTTCCTAAATAAATAAGTAAATAAGTAAGTAAGTAAGTAAGTCGGCCCCATTTTTTAATCGTACCAACGTGAAGGGCTCAGGCTTGGCCCCGGATTCCCGCAGGGCACTTATTCCTAGCCAAATGCACGTCAAAGCACCCCCAAAAGGGCACACCGACGGCAGGACTTTTGCATGTGCTTCCCTGCACCGATGAAGCCGTCCTTGCATTCATACCTCCACTTTTCTTCCTCTTGCAGGGAACCCAAGTCAGCCTTCAGGGTTCTCCATCTCTCCGTTTTATCTCCGCAGCAGCCCTACGAGGTAGGCTGGCTTGAGAGTCCGTGGCTGGCCCTGAGGCACCCGCGCAGCTTCACAGCCAAGTGGGGACTAGGATCTGGAGACCCGACCCGTCCCTGAAACAGCTGCACTGTGATCTGCATGCGTTCTCCTTTTAGAAGAATGATAAGAGCCCCCAGCACGGTCTGTTGAGCCCAGGGCTGAGCGCTTGGGGCATGCCGAAGGCCAACACGCACTCCAAAATACCCTCCCCACTCGGCCACGCGGTCCAAGTTCCCCTCCGGGAAAACAGCTCTCTCCTGATGCCCCCTCAGCACCCGTTGGCACAGGTCTGCTGAAAACGGAAGCTTCACAGCTGAGAGAGGGGCGCGTCCCGAACCCTCCTTCTACCCCAGAGGCCTTCTGGGAGCAGCAAACACGCGGGCATGTGAAACGGGCCCAAGAAACAAGCGACGCTGGTCCAGACCAGCAAGGCAGCCCCCCACCCATGCCGATGACCCCGCCTGCAGTGCTGGGGGGCCTCTGCCCCATTCACAATCTGGACAGAAGCTCGGTGTAAGCAGATGCTTGTCACCACCGGCATATTCATGCGCCGTTAAACATCAGCCCTCGAAGACGGGGGATATTTGGCAGGCGGCCACCGTCTGAGGATCGCGTAGCTGGCGGGGAGCAGACTTGCTCCAGTGTGTGGGCGGGTGAGCACATCCAGCTGGTCTCAGACACGTGCTCACAAAGGAGAGTTGGGGCACAAGGCCAAGCTGAAGGGCACGGCGCAAGTCCTGATGCCGCGTCTCTTCAGTCCATTGCGTCAGCCTGGAAGCAAAGATCAACTTGCTACGGAATGCTCAACGGTGCGCACGCAATGATTAGCTGTCCGTCATATGGCTCAATTAATCTTGGAACACCCTTTTCTCCTATGCCTCTTGGGCCAAGGCTGAGCTCTTATTGATCTGCTTAGCATTTTGATATCCACAGATATTGAGCTTTAGAAAAGGTTTTCCAAATGGCAGCTGCCAAATTCAAAGCAATGTTATATGAATGTGAGGCAGCCCAGCTTTCTTCCCGAAGAGAAGCCATGTGAACCGGTGGGTTGTGATTAAGCCCCGCAGAGCTTGCCGGGTCGGCAGGACAAAAGCTCGAGCGGTTTGGGCGAGGCAACTCTTCTTAGCACATCTGGTTGCTTGGCAGAAAGGTGGGAACGCAGGCAATCCGAGCCAGGTACGGGGAGCCATGCCTCCCAGCAGCTTTGGGCGCTCAGAGTGGAATAGCCATGGGTTCTTCAACAAAATAACATTTAAACAAGAGACCTGCAGGTGTGTTCTCACACACCCACTGCCTTTTGCTTTGAGAGTGGCCTAAGTGGATGACACAAGAGGACGTCGATTTGCAAAAAATTGACATAGAGAAATGTAAATGCAGAGATTGTTCTTCTATTTTCAATAGAGATTCAAACACATCTTCTGGTGTAGTGGTTAAGAGCGCAGGACTGGGACTCAGGCGATCCGGGTTCAAGTCCCCGCTCAGCCATGGAGCCAACTGGGTGACTTTGGGCCAGTCACAGACTCTCAGCCCAGCCTACCTCACAGGGTGGTTGTTGTGGGGATAAGATGGAGGAGGAGAATGATATAAGCTGCCTTGAGCCTTTTGTAGGAAAAAGGCAGGCTATAAACCAATAAATAATAAATAAGTAAATAAATCTTACCTGAGCACACCTTGTTCAACCTGCTGGACAGGTATGAACCAACAGCGGGCAACCCGAGGGCCCTTTATCTTCTCTATTTGTTATATTTAAGTCCTGCGCCTTGGGCGGGACAGAGAACACCTCCAAAATAGAGGACCATCCTCTGGAAGTCTTTCAGACAGAAAGAAGGTTGCCCCTTTCAGTGGGCTGGGCTTCTCCATCCCCTGCCTCACTGGATTTGCCCCTTCAGCAGCCAATGAAATCAGATGGGCAACGGTTGGCCGGGTTTAGACGATTTAATTTGGTTCCCATGAATTCCTTATAAAGAAAACTTATATAAAATGTTTTATAGATGGTATCTGTCACCAAATCGATTAGCTAAGATGTTTCCAAATATGTCAAATAAATGTTGGAAATGTAAAGATAAATTGGGTACTTTTTATCATATGTGGTGGACTTGTGACAATGCGAAAAAGTATTGGATTAAAATACATAAATGGCTCAAGGAAATGTTACAAAAGTCCTTAGCTTTTAAACCTGAAGTTCTTTATTAGGTATTATACTGGAGGATATTAGTAAACAAGAAATGTATCTGATTTCACATGTAACCACTGCGGCGAGGATTGCATTTGCTCAACACTGGAAAAGTGAGGAACTACCCACCGATGAACTGATTCTAAAAAAGATTCTGGACTGTGCAGAAATGGACAGAATGACTTGATCACTGACGTGATAAGATGCTGAGATGCCGCCCTCTCTATGCCACGGCTCCGTGGGGAGCTTCTCCCCCATTCTGCCAGGAGCTGTGGGAAGTCCCATGGCCACCCTCTCTCCTGAGGCGTGCACTTTGGATTTGGGAAGGGGAAGGGGAAGGAAGGACCTCACGTTGGTGTCCCAGCCTGCCAGACTTGCAGCCTCCATCCTATGAGCTCTCAAACAGGGGTGTGCTTGGACCAAATTCTTCCCATTTGCGCAAATCAGAAGGGCCAACAGAGAGGAGAACCCCCTAGCTGAAGCGGAGTCAAACGGCCTGCCTGGGAGACATTTGGTGGTGGGTTCAGCCCACCCCATGGGAAGCGGGCCAGAGCCTGATGCAGGCATGCTTGAAGTTCCTCCAAAGCTCCATGGGGCGGCAACTTGCTTGCTGGAAGCCGCGGCATCGCTCAAAACCCGGCCTCGTCTCCTCCATTCCCTGAGAATGCTCTAGATGCAATCTCCTTCGAGGAAACTCTTGGGAAAGCGGCAGCCACTGCATTTTTAGAAATATTATAAACAAGAGAAAGTAAAAGAAAAATAACACCATGGCTGAGGCCGCCGCAGGGGCTCCCCTCTTAGCGCATTTGAAGGCAGCTCATTGCTTCCTGAAAGAAATATTTCCAGGGCCTTCCCGCACCCCACTGCTACCTGCAGGGCCCACTGGAATAGCCCTCTTTTGCACTGCTTTAAAAATCAGCTTTGTGTGTAGAAGTGGCATAATCGATGTGTTAACAACAGCTCCAGTCTCATTTTAGTTCCTTGTCACGAATTTCTAAATAATAATCATTTAGAATTCGATAATTACAGACAGATCTATGCCTAAATATTGTCCGGAGCGAGAACAATGAGTCAGCTGGCAGGAGGGATTTAGAGGGCCCCTTAAGTTTAGCCATCCACAGCAGCCAGCAAGCACCAAGGTCTCCACCTGTCTCCCACGGAAAACGGGCGTGGCCAGGAAGCAGGCGGAAATGTTGAAGCAATCAAACACCCTCCAAGCAATTGGCGTGAGGCTGAGAAACAGCCGAAGTCTTCCTGTTCCTGTAGCAGCAAAGCTGAAAGAGGTCGTTTTGCATGACCGTCCACAGGAAGCAAGGAAGTCCAAGCTGCCGAAGCTCACGCAAAGTCCAGGGCTTCATGGCTGGGTGGAGACAGACAGACTCCGGCATGTCCAACAGCAGGAGCAGGCTGGCTCCCAAACCGTGGCGCCCGTGTCCAGGCCGAAGCCGTGGGCCAGTGCCCCCAGCAAGGTTCTGCAGCCTTCCCTTTGCATTGAGAGCTGCCCCGAGGACCCCACGGCACCACCAGGAGGGGCGAAACTGTGGGGGACGCATCACCCAATCTGTCGGAATCTTTGCTATGAGCAAAATTCCTCGAGGACTTCCATGCATTTCCAGAACAACCCAAGTCACCGTTATTTCCCAGTTAGGTGTTTAAGGGCTGTTCTCTCCTGGTAGGCCATAAATGACAACGGAATTCTGCGTTTCTCCGGTCCTGTAGAGCAACTCCATTTCCCCTGCCTTGTTGACCTTGCTTTTCCTGACCAAGATGCTTGGAGCTGCCCCTAAAAGCTGCAGGCTGCAGACTGAGAATCTGCAGGCAAGCGAGTTAATTAGCTGCATGACAACCACTGGAATTGGAAAGCTGCCAGGAGAGTTTTGTTTCTAGCCAGTTGCAGCGTGTCTTCAAATTGACAGTTTACCTGAGAGACTCAGCAAGTCTGGGGGCTCCCAGAAGCTCAGCAAGCATGGAGAAGGCATTCATTTCATCCGCATTTTAATCTGATTTTAACAAATTTTCTTTTTCCCAGCTAATACACAGGCCAAAGTGCAGTTATAGTTAATTATTTACATTTTCTTGTGTGGTGCAGTTTTCCAATCCAAAAGTACATAAAAATGCATTGATTGATGCAAAATGGAAACAAAAATGTACATGTTCTGAAAACAGCATAGAAAAAGAATTGCATTCGGAAAAATTGCATGCAAAAATGTGTATCTAAAGATAAATGGAAATGCACACGGAAATGCAGATGAATTTTAATGCAACCCTTTAAACATATCTGAAAGTGATGCCAAAAGTGAATTTAAAGCTGGTGTGCAAAAGCAATCACAAGTGAGTTAAAAGGCAGGAATTTTAGTTGGGGTTAACGAACATCATTCTGTGGTTTTTCACCAATGGTATTGTATTCAGGCCTGCATGCGGGAGGACGTATCCTGCTGCCTCTGACCAACTTTGATGCAGTGCTGTGCTCAGTGCAGATTTGCTTCTTCGTGGAAAGAGGAGGCGATTAATAATCTTTTGGATCAAACTGTGAGAATTGATTCAGATAATGGGAGCAGAAAATCTCAGACTCCCCAGACATGTTAGTGTATTTTAGGGAAGTTCAATTCAGAAAGAAATCAAACTTGTACTTAATAAGATAACTGGATTTAAACATTGGAAGAACCCCAGAATCTCTGCAAAAGAAGAATTTTATAAGAAGAGGTGACCTCCAATTCTTATGTTCAAGTTAACAGCAGGCTCAGACGCATCAACTGGGAGGCAGCTTGGAAATGAAATGAAATGAAATGAAATGAAATGAAACGAATAAATAATACTAATATGATGGACAGATGCGAAAGGAATGAATTCGGGGTGATTATTTCTGCATCTCAGAGCTTGCTGCACCTATAAGAACGAGTCATCACAGGAGGATGGTTAATACAAAGCTATTAGATTGGGGAAAATGTTTGTGCGAATTCTTGCTTAGATTTGGGGAAGTCCTCCAAAGAAGTGGCTTTTTGAGTTTCTGCAAATATGGAGACTTTGCAGCAGAACTTCAGCTGATGGACTATGGGAAAGAAACGTGGCTTAACTTGTGGCCAACTGGTTGGGTCTGTTCTGTCTTTTATTCTGTGCCGGATTAAAGATACCGCTCCCCACCATCCCACTGTAAATACAAACATTGACGAAAAACCAAGCATGAGTTCTAACTGAGGAATATATTTCATACAAATTGATTGAAGCCGGATATGGCCAGACGGGCAATGTCCAAGCTTGTCAAGATTCTCTGCACATTTGTTTGCAATCGCTGAATGGGGAAGCTGCAAAATGAACGGCTACTGAAGCTGAAAGTTGTGCACGTCAACTTCTGCAACTTTTGCATGTGCATTTGGGAAAAGTTACTTCTTTTTCAATGACCCGTTTTGCAGAAATCAAGGCAGGTTCAGGAATTTGTGAGCTTTTTCAGAAAACAACGTGCTCGTGTTTGCATTTAGATCTGGGATTATGAAAAGGGCATTTCTGACCTAACAGAATCCCCCTTAATCCCTAATTAAAGGCAGGCAAGCAAACGCTCTGGCTGACCCTCGACCGCATTGCCATCCCTGTACCGTTACAGGCATACGTTCCTTCTATCCATAAAGAAATTAATCCATGGACTAATTTCAATCAAGTATCTTGAAAGTCTGAGATGCCCGCAGTAAAGTCTGGAAGTCTGTCGAGTCTGGAACTGGCACCTGGATTGAAATATTTAGTTCCCAGGCAGCTCCACCCAGCGTGGCTTTGACCCCTCCAGAGAAAGCCCTTGGTGACACCGACCGGAGCTCACGAGAGGTCTTAACGATGCCTGACAGGCAAAACAAATGCAGCCGTCACGTTTGGGAAGCTGACACCAAAAAGTGCCTCATTTGTTGAGCGACTCATTTTGATTTTCATCCTCCCGCTGTCAGCCGGGATGCATGGACAGCTGCGGATGGGATTATCAGGGGACAGAAGCAGGGCAGCCAAACAGGATCCGTGCCCACGAGATGGGGAGGGACACATCTACCTTTAGTCCTTCCTGGGTCCCCTTGAGAACACATTCTGTGAGAGCAGACTGTTCTGAGCCGCCCACGGAAGAGCAAGACAGGCCAGACAAGCAGCAGCCCCTCCGCAGCTGAATCGCCTCTTCCACAGCCAGAGCAAACCCTGACTCTAATCGCTAGCTCGCCACAAACCTCAGAGCGAGTTTGGGATCGGCCTCTGAAATGACAACATGAACCCATGACGGGGGACTGTGGAGGGCACAGCTGGTCACGGCTGAAGGGGTGGCTGCAGATGGAAGCCCTTGCCCAGGAAAGGGAGACAGAGCGACCGAACCCAAGTGGTGTCCTGCAACAGCAGCGGTGGACCCGATGGCCCTCGTGGCCCCTTCCAACCCTACCAGTCTGGGATTCTATGAACTCCGAGGCAACACCTGCAAAGCAGAGCGAGGGAGGCAGGGATGGAAGATCCGGACAGCAGAGCAAGGGGACGGACGCTCGTGGGCCCAGAACAAGGAGTTCCAGCTCAAAGGCCCTTCACCCTGGCTGAGCGATCTCTCATACATGCCTTCTCTCGGGTCCAGCGGGGCTTGCACCCAATTCCAGGCGAGGAGGTCTAGGAGCGTGACCTTGGTGAGGACAATGATGGCAAGAAGATCCGGAACAGGCTCGTCAGGGCTCACCGACACGCACGGCATTCAAGCTCCGAGCTTCGGGTGGGGTGATCAGTGCTTTGGATGAAGGAAGGATATTGCGGATGCGGAAGAAAGTTGCTGCACCCGGGGATCAGAAAGCGTGATTGCCGCTGCATCTAGGTCCCACAAATATTCATGAATTGCCACTTTGCAAATCAGGAATCTGAGGGAGGGAGGGAGGGAGGGAGGGAGGGAGGAGAGATGTGCCCTAACTGCGTCAATCACGGAGGTGCATAAACTCCGCAGAGGTGGGCATGATATTAAAAAATCAATTTCAATTAAAATCAAAAGGCTACTTTCTGACAGGCAGCCCACTTCGTGTGTGAAGAAAAACCAAAGGTAGATTTACTATTTTTTTCTGCTTTGGGACAAAGTTTAGACTGGCAACACATAAGTCAGTCTACATAATGCATTCAGACAAGTATGTAAATTGTATACCCAGAAAGAAATCAACTTGAAGAACCGTTCCGGTGTGGCAGCAAGTTTGCCCAGTGTGCACCTGAACTGAAGAACAGAGAAAATCAGGGCTACCTAACAACAGGTCTCTTCCAGCCCCATGGAATAGAACAGTAGTTGTCCGTCCGTCCGTCCATCCGTCCGTCCATCCATGCATCCATCACGCCACTGACTATTCCACTTGAAGCATTAAAAGGAGCCCAGCTCCCTCTGGTCTCCCACAAGAGACCCCTCTGTTCTGAGCTTCGCCCTGGAAGCAAGTCCTGGGGACCCTCCCCAGCCATCCCTTCCAGTGCCCCGTGAGCCGCCCTTCTGCTGGGGGCAGGCGCCGCCCCAGCTCAGTAGGGAAGGGCTTGGCCTAGAGTGCAGTCGGGAAGACGCGGTTTCCTGCACGGTGCGCTTTGTCATTGGAAGGGTCCCGCCGGGAGCTTCTAGGCATTCAGGGGAGAGCCCCAAACAGTGGTGCCCACCCAAAATGTTCTGCTCTGCGTGTCCTTATCTGAAATGGCTTTGCTCCTTCTTCAGATGCCACGGGAGCCGCAGCGCCCTGCACCCTGCACGGAAGCGCACACGGGAAATTCGCATCCCCTCCGCCCTCCACAGTCCCTTTTGCCCTCCCTCCTGCACCTTTTCTGTTGATACCAGCTAGAATGCCTTTCTTCTGATCGCCTCCCCGAAACCAGCTTCTAACCTTCTAGACCTTAGATGCCTACTTCAGGCAGTCTTGGTGCTGTTAGACACAATAAACATTATTTTAAAATCCAGCAAATTTCAAGAAGCAGCCCTGAAAGTTTCACTGAAACAAATGCTGGTCGAGGAAAAGTTTAAATTTGGAATGAATTCACATTTGCAACGCTTGCCCACGCAGCCACTTGAACCATGAGCTAATCAAATGAAGGAGCTGAGCAAACCCAGCTCAGTATTTCTCTGTTCCCCTCATCCAAGCAACTTCTTCCCGTCTTAAATCCAGTTTTCTCTCCAGTTCCACTGACTCCATCCCCATCTTTCTTTCTTCCCTTCATTTCCTTCCTCCCCTCTTCTTATCTCTGTGTTGGGTACTCTGTTTCTGCTTTACATCTTGAAATTCGGTATTCTCCCATCCCGGCTTGCACAGACCAGGAATGTGGTGCCTTTGGCCTGGGATGTCCATTTCCCGGCCTTCTCTTGCATGTCCCACTTGCGGCTCTCCTTTTCCCCCTCTGCCCTGACCTTCTGCTGAGCAGATGCTCCTGGCTGACAGAACCCGACTCAACCGTTGGCGAAGGCTGCCCGGTAAATGCACAAAAACGACTGAACTCCATTGCCGGCAGAAGATTGCCCATCCGCAGGAGGCGGCGGCCAGCGTGGGCCTTGGCGTTGCCCGGCCACAGCCGGGGCAGGACGTGGCTTGCCCCCTCCCCTGCCACACATCCTGCCACAGTTTCCCCTGCACACCCGGCCTCTGCCCCCGTGGACTCTTTCCCAGCAGACGAAACAGCAACGCACAACAGCCTAGCATATGGCTTGTTAGACCTCCCTGTTCGCGGCAACGCTCGTCGCAGGCTCTGGCCAAGCCGCCCATGGCGGCATTAATCGGAAATCCCATGACGGCAGCTCCTTCCTGGGATGGCTGTCAGCCAGCAATTGTGCGGCCCGTCAAGCCAATGACAAAGGAGAGAGACAGACACACTCCGAGCCTGTTGAGCAACCGCTAGAAAGGCAGGCCGGCGTGTGCAGGGCCCAGTCAATACCTGGAAGACTCGGCGGGGCCATGGAGCCTTTTATTTCTCCTTGGTGCATTTATGAATTGCTAACACCGTTGACTCGTGCCGAGCCTGCCGCTCCAGTCAGTGAAGGGGTGGCCGGAGACCTTGGGCGGCCGGCCCTGACGTCCGCTGCGGCAGGCTGGGCCGGCACTGAGGCTGAGCAAGGCCGGGCGCCCGCCCGAGGCCAGGGCAGGCAGGCGCCACTGCAGGTTCGCCCCAGGTGCTCGGCCCGTCGAGCACGCACAGGGCAGCAAGGACGGGAGAGTGGCAGGGGAGGCACGGATTCTGCAAGCGCGTGGGAGGGACCCACGGGGCGTCCTTGCCCGTGGGCCGGCACCAGCCCTGCGCTGGCACCGACCGGCACCCTGGGCTGGCTTGGTTCGCACGGTGCTGGAGGAGCGTCGCGTCCGTTCCGCCTCGGGTGGCGGCAGGAGGGCGTGTGGGACGTCATGCGCTGGGTCTTCCGTTCCCCACAAGGCGAGAACTAGCGCGTGGCATGGAAGTCTTCTCCCTGGCGGATCTGCTTTCCACGTGAAGTGACTTTTTAAGTTACTTTTCGTCTGGAGAACATGTGCTGCGCATGTACGCCGAGGCTTGTGTGACGCACATGCCCCCCGCACCATGCAGGCACAGGGCCTTCCTGAAGGCCCACGTGGAGAGCAGAGCAGCAGGGGGAGCCTAGCTGCTGGGCCTGATGGTCTGACACACACGCGCGGCCCCTCGGCGTCGGCCTGCGCGCCACCCTATGGCGCATGTCAAAAGGAGTCCGGGCAATGGCTCATTTGGGAACGGACACAGGTTTGTGCCTCAGCATGGAGCCTTCTTATTAGCAACACGATCCTACGAGGATTCCACAATCAGAGCGGCCACCAAGCGGCCCGTGAAGCCACGTGGGCCCGCGAGGGCCAACCGGGCGGCTCCCGGAGGGGCACGTCCACTGTGCGCTCCCCCAGGCTGCTGCAACCCGGATGGACCTCACGCAACATCCGGGCAGTGGCTCATGCCTCACGGGCCCTTTCACCCATCGACTTCCTCCCCTCCCTCGCTACATTTTCTAAAACATACTGCAACAAAATTGGGAAGGGGAGTTTTGAGCTGGCCTTCCTCCCAGCTGTTCGAATCTCAGGCATTTCGGAGCCATGCCCTCGCAGCGCTCGCCCTGCCGCCCTCCGCACGGAGGCCGCTTTTGAGACCGGCACGATTTCCGAGACGGCAGCCTCCGAAGCCTGCCAGTGAGCAGCAGCACGCGACGCGCTGAAGGCGCACGGCCTCTGCAGCCCGGGGGGCTTGTGCCGAAAGAGGGCCCGGCTGGGCACCCGGGGGCCCGCCTCCAGGAGGGCCTGCTGGCGAGAGCACCCTGGCCTTGGGGGCCCCCTTTGCCACAGCCACGTGCTTGTTCGCCCGCCACCCAGAAATGGTGAGATGGGGGAGTGGCGGACGCTGCAAAGCAAGCGATCGAGGTGGCGAGGAAAGGGGCACAGAGCGAGGGCAATGGAGGCAAGAGGATCGGCCCGTGGAAGGGGCCTCTCGCTGAGCTGGCCCTGCCTCGGGCGCCGGGCCGAGGCCCCCTTGGCTCACGTGGCGAGGAGCGCTTTCCTCCAGCTTCGGCTGATTCATCAGCTGCGCCCCTATCTGGAGAACGACTGCCTTGCAACAGTGACACATGCGTTGGTGACTTCCCGTCTGGACTTCTGTAACGCGCTCTACGTGGGGCTACCCTTGAAGACGGTCCGGATACTTCAATTGGTCCAAAATAGAGCTGCCAGGCTGCTGACGGGGACTGGGCATTATGCTCACATGACTCCAGTTCTCCGTCAGCTTCACTGGCTCCCCATTGAAGTCCGGGCCCAATTCAAGGTGTTGGTAATGACCTATAAAGCCCTAAACGGCTTGGGTCCTGGTTACCTGAAGGAGCGCTTACATCCTTATATGCCCAGCCGCCCCCTGAGATCGGCGGGAGAGGCCCTTCTCCGGGAACCCTCCGTGAAAGAAATTAGGAGGGTGGCTACTCGGAGGAGGGCTTTCTCTGCAGTGGCGCCTAAGTTGTGGAATGCGCTCCCCAGGGAGGTCCGCCTGGCGCCGTCGTTATTTGTTTTTCGGCGCCAGGCGAAGACCTTTTTATTTAAGCAGTATTTTAAATGTTAATATTATTGAATTTTATTTGGCCAGGGCGGCTTGTTTTATATTGTATGTTTTATAATATATTTGTATTTTAATGTATATATTTTAAAATGTTATTTTAATTTTTTGTTGTAAGCCGCCCCGAGGCTTCGGCGAATGGGGCGGCATAAAAATGTTTTAATAAATAAATAAATAAATACATAAATAAATAAATCTATTTGTCACCTCTACTGCATATTTATCAGGGATATGATTTAGGTCATACCTGAGTGGCCTAGTGCTTTTCCCTACTTTCTTCCAATTTAAGTCTAAATTTTGCAACGAGAAGCTCATGATCTGAGCCACAGTCAGCTCCTGGTCTAGTTTTTACTGACTCTATAGAGCTTCTCCATCTTTTCTGCAGAACACATAGTCAATCTGATTTCTGTGTTGACCATCTGGTGATGTCCTTGTGTAAAGTCATCTCTTGGGTTGTTGGAAAAGAGTGTTTGATATGACCATCATATTCTCTTGACAAAATTCTACCAGCCTGTGCCCTGCTTCATTTTGTACTCCAAGGCCAAACTTGCCTGTTATTCTGGTTATCTTTTGGCTTCCTACTTTAGCATTCCAATCCCCCATGATGATATGGACATCATTTTTTGGAGTTAATTCCAGAAGGTGTTGTAGGCCTTCATAGAACCGGTCAACTTCAGCCTCTTCAGCACCAGTGGTTGGGGCATAGACTTGGACTACTGTGATGTTGAATGGTTTGCCTTGGATTCGAACTGAGATCATTCTGTCATTTTGGAGATTGTATCCCAGTACTGCTTTTCCTGCTTTTTCCTACTCCATTTCTTCTGAGGGATTCTTGCCCGCAGTAGTATACCTGATGGTCATCTGAATTAAATCCACCCATTCCTGTCCATTTTAGTTCACTGATTCCTAAGATGTCGATGTTAGAGCCAGTGTGGTGCAGTGGTTAAGAGCATGGGACTGGGACTCAGGTGACCTGGGTTCGAGTCCCCACTCAGCCGTGGAGCCAACTGGGTGACTTTGGGCCAGACACAGACTCTCGGCCCAGCCTCCCTCACAGGGCTGTTGTGGGGATAAGATGGAGGAGGAGAATGATGTAAGCTGCCTTGAGCCCTTTGTAGGGAAAAGGCAGGATATAAATCAGAAAATAAAATAAAATAAAATAAAAAATAAATAAATGTTCAGTCTTGTCATCTCTTGTTTGACCACATCCAGCTTGCCTTGAGTCATGGATCTCACATTCCAGGTTCCTATGGAGTAGAGATCTTTGCAGCATCGGACTCTCCTTTCACCACCAGATACATTGGCAACTGACTGTCCTTTCGGCTTTGACCCAGTCGCTTCGTTCTGTCTGGCGCTACTAGTACTAGCCCCCTGCTCTTCCCCAGTAGCACATTGGACACCTTCCGACCTGAGGGGCTCATCTTCCGGCGTCCCTTTGCCCTTTGGTACTGTCCATGGGGTTTTCATGGCAAAGATGCTGGAGTGGGCTGCCATTTCCTTCTCCAGTGGATCACGTTTTGCCGGAGCTCTCTGCTATGGCCTGTCCGTCCTGGGTGGCCCTGCACGGCAGCGCTCACAGCTTCATTGAGCTACGCAAGCCCCTTCGCCATGAAGGAGCCCCTATTCTGCATATCTTTAATTGCAGTTAACAGCCAAAGCAAGCACCCTAAGTGAGCATTCAGGAACGGGACTGTGGCAACAGGGGTGGTTTAACGCTTTCCTTCCATGCCGTGGTCCCAGTGAAACACCCCCCCACCCCGCCAAGCTGGGCTTTCACTTTGTTCTGGTGTCCTTTAGACAGGGGGAAGTTTCCCTCGACATCAGGGCCTCCCTGTCCCTGAAATCCACATTTCACACTGGTTCGGGGGCCTTGTGTGCAGTGTGCAGGCATCCATGGGTACTTAGTGCGAGTCCAAAATGGAGCAAAAGCGCCACGGCACTGCGGCAAGCGCCTTGAAGGCCCACGCTCCCCTCGACGGAGCGGCTGAGCTGGGCATCCATCGTTCAGGGCTTGCCAGTGCGGCCAGGTGCCTGGCGTCACTCCTGAAGAACCCCCGGCCTCCCTGCCCGGCAGCCTCCCCAGCAAAGGAGCTCTGCTGGGAGCACCGCGAAGCACCCCAGGCACGTGGTCCAGCCGCCTCCACACACCGCTCCGGGTCCGTCTGGGGAGCACGGCCCTGAGTTTCCTAGCAATCACACGCCGGCCTGGCTCTCCTTCTGCAGAGGGCAGTGAGATGGCTGATCTTCTGAAGATCATCAAGTAGGATGGAGGAGGAGGAGGAGGAGGAGGAAGAGCCACACCAACCAATTTGCAATCTGCAAAAACACCTCCTTTAACAGCCATGTAATTAAAGGCATTTTCAAGACGTCGGCGCTGTTAAAACCGTCCCCCCATAACAACAAACACAAAGCAGGCCGCCTCACATATTACGGCTCAAGCTTCTTACGCTCGAGCTGTTTTTATATCATCCCATGGGTGGCTAGTGAATTTTGGGCCAATTTTGCGTGCTGCATACCGACTGCTGTTTAAAAGCCTGGTTGAGACAGATCCTTTGGTCTTGGGGAACACCGAGGAGCGGGGCTCTCCTGCACGCACGCTGGCCCCACGGCTGCAACGCGCGGGAGACGAGTGCGGGGACGGGGAAGGGTGGGGTGGGAACGGAGTTCGCATCTGCACGCTCTCTGCGTCTGCTGGGAATGAAAGAGGCCGCTGCGCTTGGCACGCATTTCAAGGCCGGGGTGACACGGACTCTTCAGGTGGGGAGAAAGAGCCCTGGGAAATGGGGACCTTAAGATCATGGGACCATAGAATAGTTGAGTTGGGAGGGGCCAAGAAGGCCATCAGGTCCACCCCCTGCTGGTGCAGGATACCATTTTCCACCCTCCCACTCAGAGGGCTGCCCAGTTGCACCTTGAATGTCTCTGGTTTGGGAGAGCCCCCCACCTCTCCAGGCAGCCGGTCCCACTGCCATATTGCTCTGACAGAGAGGAAGCTTTTCCTGACGCCCAGCCTGAATCTGGGTAGTTGCAGCTTGACTTGATTATTCCATGTCCTGTACTCTGGTATCAGTAGGAAGAGACCTTGACCTCCCTCTTTGAGGGACTTACAGAGGGATCTCATGTCCCCCACTCAGCCTTCTCTTCTCAGGGCTGAACATGCCCGGTTCTCTCAGCCCCTCCTCACTCACAGGGCAGTGTTTCCAAACCCTGGATCATTTCTGTTGCCTTTCTCTGGGTCCTTTCTAATTTTCCTGCATCTTTCTTTAATCTTCATGCCCAGAACTGGACGCACTGGATGAGGACGAAGGGCTTATCTCTAGGCTGCTGCCTCCAGCGGTTCAAGTGCTGAGCAATGTCAGAGCTTCAAGTGCCGGGGGCGTGGGGGGCAGTGAGGAACAGGCCCGCTGAGCCTGGAACAATCCTTGACCCAGGATGCAGTGTCGGGAGGGAAGGGCTAGCCGACTAAAGGGCCAGTTCAGCTCGGAGACTTGTCCACCTCCAGAGGGGCTCTTCCAGGTCCAGGGTTATTCAAAAGGAGGTTTGTTGGAAGTAGTTTCTCCTTTGGGTTCAGCAAACTGCTCTGTGCATGCTCAGAGACTCTTTGCCGGCTATAGTTTGCTGGAAATACACTGGGGCAGAAAAAGGCACGAGTCCCCAAAGCAGCGCCCTCCAACTGGGCTGGTCTTCCACTCCCAGCATCTCCCAGGGTGGTCTTCCAATGCCCCGGGATGTGCAAACTGTTGAAAGGATAATTCTGTTAGGTTCCCAGAAGAGTTCAAAAGTGAAAAATGAGCTAAATTCATACTAAAATGTCAACTGAACCAGTTTATTCCCATCCATATTATGTTTCAGGCTGGGTGGGCAACACAAGCAAGCAACAGAGAAGCCATGCTGCTGGAGTCCAGCACGGGTTCCACAACCAAGCCCTCTCTTTGTGGCACGAGGCGGGTTGACTGCAGACGGCTGGTTTGCAAGGGTGCTTTGCGCAGGGCAGCCAACGAGATTTCAGCGAACGGCAGTGCAGCTTAGCATCATCCAGGAAGCAAGCCAGCAAAGGGGCTCTGGATCGAGGCCAGAGAGCGCGCGAAAAGGGGCAGTGGTCGCAAATCCTTGCAAATATCCACGCAGGTCAATCACATCTTGGTTCCACGTAGGTTTCCTTGTGCGGCATTATCCGGGTCTGAGAAACACGCATGGGCAACACATGACACTCCTGTGCGTTCGTTCCTTCATAACAAAGGGCACTGCAATCATTTGTTTTTCACAAAGAAAACAAACAGAAAGAGCCACCCACAGAGACACATTAAAATATGTTAAAAGGAAAAAATAAATATATGACAAAAACCAGAAAAGAGAAATCTAATTAAATTAGGCTCCAGAAGTCTAATGGCTGCAATTCTCAAATTAATGATAACAGACCATGGGCTCAGGAATTTGCATCGCTAAAAGTTCCCATGGGTGATAAAATGAAGACAGTAGAAGAAGTGGAACCGATATGAAGTGCTACTGAATTTCAACACAGCCGACTTCCATCTTAAGATGCAATAAACGCTACCAGCAATATAATGATCTAATTACGTTGCATTGCGTGTGAATCTCAGGGAGAGACAACGCAGCCGTAATATTGGGGACATTCTTCCGGTCCGGTTTCGAATCGGCACACTGCCGCCTCCTTTCGGTATCTTTCAACTGCGAGCTTGCCACTTGCTCTGAAGTCGCTCACGCCGCTCCGTGATGGAGGCCCAGTGGAAAGAAAGGGCACCGTTGCCGTTATTATTAACATCTATCATTTCTGCTGGAATGCGAATATGCAAAGAGTTTCTGCAATCTGTATCTTAGGCCTGCCTCAAATATCTGTAGGAAGGAGAAGCAGCGGAGCATCACAGTCGGGGGGCGGTGGGGGGGGCAGGACGGGTGACAATGGAGGCAGAGAAGGGTTGCACCTTGTCTTGTACTCAAGGAGTGGCAGAAACCTCCAAACTACCAACCTGCTAAATTTAACTTCCAGAGGCTTGGCGGGAGTCACCTGGCAGGGCAGAGGTGGGAGCTGCTCGCAATGAAGGAATTCAATAGCAATTGGGAGCCAGGAGGCAGAGTTTCTTGAACTTCCGCCTGCAGAATGTCTGAAAGGTCTTCCAAAAGTTTCCATACTTTTTAAACTCTATTTATTAAGAATGTCAAAATCAAACTACATCTCTTGTCTGCATTGTCACCTTCCTTTGCAAGGCATTTTCCCCAGCATCGTACCGATTTTTAATGCCACCAGCAAAAAATATATACAGTATATTTATAAAATATTCAATATAAAAGTGCAGAAACTTTTGGAAGACCCTGGTACCCAGGTGAGACAAAGGGGGGTTGTAGCACCTACAGCGATGCTTACCTCCCCTCCTAACAGCCACAAAATAGGTGCAGCGATACGGACTCAGCTGGTGATGCCTGTGGGACAAGGGATTTGGGAATGCTGGGTTTGCGTCCCCTGGGTGACTGAGTCCCCTGGGTGACTGAGCCAGGCGCAGGCTCTCGGCCCAGCCTACCTCGCAGGGTTGTAGTTGTGGGGATAAGATGGGGAGGAGGAGAATTATGCAAGCCGTCTTCAGTTCCTTGAAACAAAAATGGGTTGGATATAAACAGAAATGTGACACATACACACATACATCAACAAAGTCCTCCAGAGCTGGGTCTCAATTCCTTCCTGAGCCAGACTTTGGACGCTCAGTTGTATTCTGAGGGTGAGCCATATGCTCCATGCCAGAGGAGGGGCGAGAGGAAGAAACCGCTCTGGTTCGCGTTTTAATAGGAACCAACTAAATCTGCACGTCTCAAGCTAAGATGCAACATGGAACGCGATCACGCCGAACACTTTCTCCAGACACCACAATGTAGTTTTCCAGTGGCGGCGGGGGAGCGGGGGGAGTGCACCAAAAATGCACGCAAGAGGAAATCACGTGAGAGACGTGTACCTGTGCACAGGCATAAACTAGAAGAAATGTGCCTGGAAATGCACCCACATTTTTGGCGTGGGCTTTTGCCGGGGGAATTGCAAAACAATTAGAAAAAGGAGTGGAACAAAATGCACACCTGAAAAAAATATTTGAGAAAATGGGACAGGATGATTCATCTGCCACACAGCCCACCTCACGTCTGCTCCCCAGATTTCTGCTTACTGACTCATGAGGTTTTTTCCGAATCAACCCTCTGGTCGCAACTTCACCCTCCAGTGTCCCTCAGGGGAGCCTGCCACGGATATTTCTGCATGAGTCACTTCTCCAGGTATCATCCGAGTGGGGGGGGGGGGTTACTTATGCAAAACAGAAGCATCTTCATGAAAGGTGTATACACTGCTTTTTGGGAGGAATGCAAATTTAAAAAGTGCAGCTCTGATTAAACAGAGATGCAGGGCACCTCGCATTGTAGGGAAGGGTCTGGCCAGGTGAGGAGTGTGCCGGATCTTCCGTCTTCTGCCCAGGTACTCAACACTGACAGGTGTCTGTTCTCTCTCCCTGCTTAAGATTCTTTATCTCAGGGTCCTTCTGCTAGAGGCCTCCTGCCAGGAGAGGACTATCCACTGACAGCCCTTCCACTGGAGGACTGTCCCCTGGAAAATTAATCTTCCGGCACACAACGGCCTCCTGCCTGCAGCGCTTACTCATGGGGAGATGCAGCCAGCAGACCTTGCTGGTTCTGGGTGGCTGTGCCGCGGCCCTGCACCGGGAGAGGATGAAGGACCCAGTCTCACCTGATGCCGAGATGGGCAGCTGAGAAGGAGTCGAGAGCAGGACACTGACTCATGCAGAGGCATGGTGGACAGCCTCTTTCTCCCCTTCGGCACCATGAGAACGCCAGAGAGCTCTTGCGACACACCAGCTGCTCCCTGGCAGCACTCCAGCACCCCCGTTTGTGAACATTATCGGGAGAGGATGCAATAAAAATGATTTTGCTGCCTGGCGCTACTTCCAGTTATGGGTTTGAAGGGTGGATACACAATGCATGGACACCCAGACAGAGAGGCAGGCAGGCAGACACAGAAAGCAACAGAGGGAGAGAGAGAGAGAGAGGGAAATATCCAAGAGACGAACACATGCCCATGCACAGGGAGTTGCGGGGAAGCGTTCCGGCGGAGCCTTCTCCCTGGGATGCTAGCTTTCTGCATGCAGGGATTTCCTCCCGAGGAAATATTAACCAATATTAAATATTAAGTAGTTAAGTATTAATCACTCTGTGTCAAATGGCACACAGGTGATGCAATGATTCCTCCAGTCTTTGGGGATGAACAGGAGCAAACCTTGGGCACATTTCCATGTTAGGCAATGACCGACCCCAATTTCTGCACTTCGGGCCCCAGCAGAGGAGGGAAGCGGAACGGCCAAGTGGCAGGCATTTTGCTGCCTCCGGCAGGAGCATCCTGGGGGACCCGGGTGGCCCCTTCCCATGGAAACCATGCCCACCCTCTTCTCACCAGCAAAGCGCGCTTCTCATTGTTTATTCGGGGAGAATAACAGTGTTTGAAGCTCTTGGCAAGCAAGGCACACTTATCTTCTGAAGGGAAATCAGTCACACAGTTTCCTTCTTCCATGAAATTGCAGAATTTATTCAGGAAGCAAGCAAGCCGAGTTTTGCTCTTTCCCCCGTCCCTGACTTCAAAGCTCGGATTGCACTTGATTTACTCCTCACATTAGTCACGGTGCTGCCAACTCCCCGCCACATCTAAAGTCGGAAGAGTGCCCACTGCTGCTTCCCCTCTCCGCATTTAATTATGCCAGCCTGAGTGCAGTGGCCTCCTTGCATTCTCGGCCCAACCCACGTCCCCTTCGGGGTTCCATTCGTGGAAGGCGAGAAAGCGGGGAAACCGCCGAGGCGGCTTCCACGGCCGCGCCGGCTCCCACTGCTGGCGGCCAAGGCAGAGGACCGGAGGTGGGGCAGGTGGGGTGGGCACCAGAAGGCCGGGACGGCCAGGGAGCTGGCCTCCCCTGCAGCTCCTGCCCTCGGTGCCATAGACATCCGTGGCCGTCATTAAATTTTATGAGGAACGAGAAAGGACTCACCCCAGCCCGTGGGGGATCTGTGGAAGGTGCGGTGCTCTGCTTGTGTCTTATTGCGTATTAAATCCACCCACTAGACTGGGTTCTCTGGGTGCCTGGCAAGCAGCGAAGACGCAAGAGACGCAGCAGAAATCTAGCGAGCACGCGACACGGCATGTCCCGCCTGTGCCCACTCGCGGTGGACCAGGAACGTTGTCTCCCGGGACCACTGGTCCAATCCAGCCCCCCCCTTCCCATGGCCTCCCCTTTCCTCCAGCCACCCAACTCTTGCTGGCTTTCTGGCCCTCATGCCACTTCTTCTCGTTCTAAGAGCCAGAAGTCTCGGTCTTGGCAAGGTGCAAACCTTCTGCAGGTAACAGACACAAGGGCTAAGGCTGTAGATTTGGAAAGCAGGTGGATCTTCAAGGGCCTTCCTTTTGTTTTCCGGACCACATGAATGAGCGGCCGTCATGGGTGCATCTTGCGAGGGCTGGCCCTGGTGTCGACCAGCAGACCGCTCGCTGGGACAGCCTGCAGAAGCTTCTCCACGCAGGATCTGAGAGAGAGGCGCTGCATTTCATACGACAGAGCCGTGTGAGGAACTGGCTCAAGCGGCAGTGGTGCTTTTCAAATGGATCCATCCAAATTGCACCTCCTGTTTGCCAAGGTGGCCCTGAATGGAATATGCCACCAGGACGTCAAATGCCACACAGCACATGGCACATTCTGTGAAACGACGCAAAGGCACCCCAAACTTTGCATCCATTTCCAAAATGCACAGAAACTCGCATAAGTCCAAACTGCACAGATCCAGAAATGTACACAAAAATGCAGGCCAGAACGAGCACTTTGCACAGCAGAGATAGAACCCTTTCCCACACAGGACAGAGTACAAAATGCAAACCCACACACAAACCAGCTTGCTCTCAACAGCAGAGCACTGAGGCCGATATTGACCAGTAAGTCCATCCCCAAAACACACTGGCCGAAGGACAGTGCCATGCTGCTTAAATCCATTCCCCCCTCAGTCTGTCTGAGCCGGCTGCTGCATGCTAGGAGTTGTGGTCCATTCTGCCACCTGGGCATGCGTAAGAGTGTGCACCAAAACGACCTGCAAGGGCCGAAGCCTGCGCCATGCCACCCGGAAATGTTTTGAACCCTTGCCTGGTTGCCCGGACGCAAGCACACGATTAGGGCTCCTCCACACACGGTGCGCTTCTTGCCCTCTTGGCCAGAAAACTGCGTGCGGTCCCCAGCTGCTAAATGTGCGCACATTGTCATTTGGACATGCACCACCTGGTTTCGTTTTGCCGTGATTATATGGGTGAAGAAGCGCCGGGCCCATGGCGGGCACGAGTCCTGTGGAAATCGGCGGCTTGTACATCTGCTGAGGCGCGTGTGGGAATCGCATGCAGCCTCGCTTCCCTCAGACCTGCATTCTTGCTTGGAACAGGTTTAAATCCTTGGGTCTACTTTCTAGCGAAGCGGCCTTGGATGCTTTGCAAGACCTTCCTGAAGGCGGGAATTCCACGGTCAAAAAACCTCTCCCTACTCTTGACTAAAACAGACGTGCACAGAATAGCCACAGTCGCCTTCATTTTTACCAAGCCCTCTTCGATCTATTTGCTTCTATCGATGGGCATTTAACACAATCCCCCTCAAATAAAATAAAGTTAGCTTCCAGAGGAGCAATCCAGAAAGGGATGCGCCTGCCTTCCTCCAAAGGAAGGGTTGGCACTGCGTGAGCAGTGTGGGAGCAGGACCTGGGAGACCTGGGTTCCAGTCCCCACGCCTGGCCGCGAGGTTCCTGGGGTGACTCTGGGCCAGCCGCAGCCCCGAGCCTGGGCCTCCCTCAAAGGGCTGTGCCCGCGAGGGCAGCGTGGGAATGGGGAGGAGGGGGTGATGCCAGCTTCGGAGGAGGAATGGCAAGCCACGCGTGTTACGCAAGATTGTGGAAACGGACACAGGTTAGAGGTGGCGTTTTCTCCCACTTGTTCTGTGGACGCTCCACTAGAGGTGGGGCAGAGCACGTTCTGCGGGTGGGAATCCAACTGCCTGCCCGAGAGGAACACGGGGCCCTGGCCTGCACGTGCGGCTCCTCGAGGGGCACGAAGGCCGTTGGGCACACCCTGCACGGAGGAAGGGGCCCTCCGGAGCGGGGTGCACGGCTGCCTCGGCCCGCAGGGCTCCCGCGTGTGTCCCATGCACACGGAGACTGAGCGGAATGAGGCGCGGCCTTCCACCGGGACTGCCTCCCAGGGCTCCCGAGCAGCACCACTGCGCGGGGAGGTGGTCTGAGCGGCGCAGGAGGCGTCGGGCCCACCCGACGGGAGCGTGGCCTCCCCACGGCTGTTAGCAGCGTGGAATCGAGGACAGCGCTGTCCTTCAGGGTTCCGAATCAGGCTAGCCGGGCCTGGTCCCACCACAACACGGGACAACATTCTCTCCAAAAAGGTCCTCAGTCTCGCCAGTTTGTCTTTCTCCTTGGAAAAAGCTCTCCTCTCCTCTCCGTCTCTTGCTTCTCCTTCATCTCGTCCTCCTCCTCCCACGTGCATTTTTAAGATGCATGTGTTCACGCTTTTCCTAAATGGGGAAAGGGCACCAGAACATCCCCAGCCTGCGGATTCCGAAGCCCATGCACCGCAAAATCCACTGGTCAGATGAACTGACATTGGACCATTTCGGACTTCTCAGAGCCCTCTCTTTCAGCTCCTCGATCCCTCCAGTGAGGCCAACGTCCAGCACCTTCACTCATGATCTGGGCTTGTCCAGAAGCACTTCCGCGTTCCTTTGAAACGGCCAACCTGCCAACGTTTTAAATGGGAAAAAAGAAATGCCACAGAGATGTGTCATCCGGGCTGTGACTATGCTGTAAGATTCCGCTTTTTTCGGAGAATGTTTCCTTTAAACTTCCAGCTCTGGAGTGTTGATCTTTCTTGACACATCGCAGCACTGTTTTTTCTTTGCCTGTGATATCCTGCCTAGTCCCCAATCAAAAATAGAGCTCCGTGACAGCATGCTGCGTTTGATTTCGCCAGAAACAACAAAGAGGTGTCACCCTCTGAAGGCTTTTAAAAATAGAATTGTCTGAAGAAAACAAACACCTCTTTAACAAATCTCTGTCGAGAAGACAAAGGGCACTGTCAGAAAGGAGAAAAGCACACAGAGATGCTTCAAATCAAACTTATGCCAGGCCTTCAAAAGCAGTGCTTCCCTTGAACACCAGGAAATGCCCTCGAAAGAAGAAATTTTAGGTCAAGCCGAGCAATACTGGAATTTTTTTTCTCCCTCTGGTGCAAAAAGACCTGCCCAAAGGCAAGCAAGCAACACCTGAACTGCAGGTGACTCGTGCGATTTTAAGACATACTGCAGAAAGTCTGGGATGGATGGAAACTTTGCTTCGGTTCCATTTGCATCAGACTTCGCCAAATCCCACAACTTTCTTCCTATGCATGAGGGAAATAATTTGAGGTCAAAAACATTAGAATGCAGGAAGGACGGAAACTGGCAGTTTGCTTCCTCGGGGCCCAGGGCTTGAAGCGCTTTGCTCGGAGAAGCCGGGCTTTGGATCGCTGTGTGCTCAGGACCGCGAGAGCTTCACCGGGGCTGCGCCTTGTTTTCTGGCAGGTGCCCTGTCTTCAGACTCACCTGGCCAGCAGGTCCACAATACACCTCTCCATCACCTGTGTCCACCCCTGTAATCAATGCTCTATTAATAGAATCTTTATTGATTTTTATTTAATTACAACTTTTGTGTACCATCCACTACCAAATGGTCGCAGGACGGTCCTACAATAAAACAAAGTGGAGGACAGCATCCATTCTGTATAATAAAAACCCACCTGAAATCCCAATCTAAACCTTAAAATATTGAGAAAATAAAAAGGGTTTGGCCTGGCGCTGAAAAGAATAAAGTGCTGGCGCCAGGCGGACCTCTCTGGGGAGCGTATTCCATACTGGGGGTGCCACCACAGAGAAGGCCCTCCTCCGGGTAGCCACCCTCCTAATCTTCACTTCAGCTCTTGAGGGGCCTTAGGGCACTTCCAGAATGGCGCTGGGGGGCCAAAAGGGCATGGCCCTCGTTTCCGTCCCACTCCCGCTTCCATGCTGCTGCTTCCTCCGTGAGCCTACAGAAGAGAAGCAGCAGGATACGCGCAAGGGGGCGCTGGGGAAACTTTTCGAACCCGGGCCTGAACACTCGTGCTTGAGGCACCATCAACCTGCATGCAGTTAAATATTTGCTCTGCCCGCTTTCCAGATTACTTCAGCCCTTCGTGGGCTCTTTCAGCTGGCCACGCTTTTCATTCCCATTTGTCAGGCGATGCTCCTCACCTACCTTCTATTTCTCTTTCGCAAGGCTGTGCCCACAGAAAAGTAATCTATTTCTTATTTCGTGCCGGAGAAGCTTCCAGACCTCTCGCCGCTCATATCGGCAACGCTAGTCCAGCCATACCAAGCCCGCCGTTTGTCTTTTGTGGCGTGGAAGGGGGCATGCGTCTTCGAAACGGCCCTCGGCTTCCCATTTATCCGCACTGCTTTGTCAAGGGTTTTTTTCCCAGTTCCTTGTAAAGAGAACAAGCTGCGTGTTGTAGAGCTGGAGAGCAGCATTATGGAGATGAGCAGTTATTGCGGTGTTGTGTACATCACTCTGTAATTTGTACCTAACACGATGTGTGTACGTGTTCGGAATAGGCAATTGGGATGAATTGTGGGTGAGTGGCGAGCGGATGCAGGGTGGAGAAGCTGCCAGGAGCACATCTCCCATCTTCCCCACTCAGGCTGGTGGGACAGTGGGGGAGCGTGCCCCCCCCCAGCAAGCGCTTTGGCCTCCCGCCCTGTGACTCCGCCCCGCCGTCTGCATTTCAGGCGCCTGCGCCCTTTCGGCATGCATGCAACTTGAATGCCCCTTGGGGCTGTTCTGTTGCCGCGCGCCCTGGGGGGATCGGCGGTCCTCCATCACGCCCTGGCCTCTGCACGGGAGGCTGCCTCACCTTCGTGCATATGCATCAAACTGGGACCTGTGCAGGGAGCGTCCAGACAAAAAGAGCAGCTGTTTCAGTCATTTGCAAATTGCCGCAGAATCGTTCTGGGGACTGGCGGGGGTGGTCAGTAGGCGCCCCCCCCCCGCTAGCCTCTCTTCTGATTGCAGCCACCTGCCATGGCTCTGTGCGCCCTCCCACCTGGCTGAAAGGCAGCTGCTGTGGTGCACGGAGAGGAGGGCCTGGTCCCGCTGTTGCCCCCAGATGCCGTGGGCGTCCCTCGGAGCAGGCCGGGTCTCCAGGCTGGTGGGGCGGCCTCCTCTTCCCTGCCCCAAATCCTCCCAAGCAGGTCAAGAGAAGGGGCTTCAAACAGCCATTTTTATGATGTTGAAATTGGCCAACTTCGGGATTTAAAAAGAGGAGTGAGTGGCCACGAAACCAGCAGACTTGGGAGACCAGCTGTTAGGAAAGAGGACTTCTTCCAAACCGACTCTCCATCCTTCCTCCCTGCCCAGTGCGGCAGAGGGGTGGGGGTGTTGGACTGGGACCCAGGAGACTGGGGTCCTTCGGGCCATGAAGCTCCCTGGTACGGTCAAGGACTCTTGGCCTGGTCTACCTCACAGGGCTGTTGTAGTAAAGATAAAATGGAGAGGACGACACCCCAGTGAGCAGCCTTGGATTCCTTGCAAGAGGACAAAAGGGTGGGGTGGATGGGATCTTTTTCCCTCGAACAGAATGAGCCCTAACTTAAGCCTTGGCGGCCCTTTATGAGGCCTGCTCAAGGCCAGAAAAATAGGCGCAGGGGCTTTGGTGCCACTGCTGCTGTGTCTGAGGTACAGGGAATTGCTGATGGCTCCTTTATTTCTGAGCAGAAGTGGACAAAACTTGCACGGATAACTACCTCTGCTCAGGGAATCCAGTCTGCCAAGCTTCAGGACACATTTGTGCAGCAGAAGACTTGGGCATCTGCTTGTTCCCCAGATGTTCATTCCGGCCACGGCTCAGGAAAAGGCATGCAAGCTAGAGAAGGAAACCGCCAGATTCCAGAAAGATTTCCAGTTTTGGAGGGGGCAGAACTTTGTGTCCAGGGTGGCCCTCCATGGCTACTGTGCAGGAGGGTAGATTAAGTTTTCTGGGCAATCTGGTTTCACAGAATCACGGAAGAGCAGAGTTGGAAGGGGCCATGAAGGCCAGGACACCAGTTCACACCCTCCCCCTCAGAGGGCAGTCCAGTTCCTTTCTGAAAGTCTCCAGGGTGGGAGAGCCCCCCGCCTCTCCAGGCAGCCGGTCCCACTGCCGTATCGCTCTGGCAGAGAGGAAGCTTCTCCTGATGTCCAGCCTGGCTTTGGGTTGCCGCAACTTGACTTGATTATTCCATGCCCTGCACTCTGGCATCAGCCAGAAGAGATCTTGACCTCCCTCTTTGTGACAGCCTTTGAGGGACTTATGGAGGGGTATCATGTTCCCCCTCAGCCTTCTCTTCTCAAGGCTGAACATGCCCAATTCTCTCAGTCTTCCCTCACAAGGCGGCGTTTCCAAACCCTGGATCCTATTTGTTGCCCTCCTCTGGACCCTTTCCAATTTTTCTGCATCTCTCTTAAATCTCTGTGCCCAGAACTGGACCCAGGACTCCAGGTGGGTCTGACTAGTGAGGAGTATAGAGGAACTATGACTTCTCGTGATTAGGAATTAATACTTCTGCTACTGTGTCCCAAAGTCCCGGCCATCTCACAGGGAAGCTTCCTTCACACCGGGAGGTGCCGGAACTGTTCCGAAGGACCCTGAACCAGCTCAGGCTTTGGGCTGCAGCTGAATCTGGCAGGCATCCCTAATGGGCAAATTTATCCCACTTTCTGCATGCGGCTTTTCAGTGCAAGCGGTAGGTGAGCCCTCCCGTGAGTGGAAGATGGATTTCGCATGACAATTGGCATGTTTGGATCCCACCTGTTTATAACAGAGAAACACTCTGAAGCGTTCCCGCATAAGCATACCAAATCATCTTGACAGATAATGCCATCAAAACACCGCGGCAAGCATATGGTGTGTTATTTGTAAAAATAATTCGAGGGCGGAGGGATAGAGGACGGAGAGTACCCGGGACTGGCGTGTGCTTCACGGATGCTGCAAAGGGCGAAACATCTAATTATCTGTCAAGCAAAAGAAGGCAGACAGAAATCAGACTTCTGTGGGTTTCTGGTTAATCTGATGATTTAAAGAAAGGGGTTGAGGATGGTGCCTGCCTGGAACACCCGGAACCAGCATGCTTGCTGAGGATAACCAGGCCAGCTGCAAAGGGGACAGGGCTACTCGTGCGTCGCTTCGCCATCTGCATCCATGCTTTGGCCTCCTGACCAGGGTCCAGAGTGTGGAAAGGGGCTGAGTCGGCACACCAAGGGGTCACCCCTGGCTGGCAAAGCAAAGGTGTCGATGGACTCATTATGGAGTCCCCCTATTTAGGGAGGTGGTCATTATTCCGAGACACTTCACTGCGGCATTCGGTAACAGGACAACCTGCTTGTTGGCTTTGTGATGTCCCGGTGGGCCAGAGGAGGCAATTCCCAAGTCTTTTTCTGCCAGCATAAAACCTTTGGGCAACTAAACCCCCATGGTGTGAAGGACGGCCTTCCGTAAATACCTCGTTAACGGAGGCAGCATGAGTCATAACGTTTGATGCCTTCCTTGCTGAACCCTTGCTACACACACGCGTGGCTTTGGATGTGCCTGAACCACAGAAGCGTGTTCACAAGGACAAGGGGTCCAATTCATTTATTACACATGCGCGTAATAAAGGAAGGAGAAGACGATGGAGTCACACTATCAGCAGGATTAACCTTAAAAGGATTCCTAGGATAACACCTTTTCTGATTATTAGTCCCATAAAACATTGTTAAAGGAACATGAACGCTGTAGCGAACACCACAATTGGCATTTTACTTCCGTGCTGTTCTGGTGATGAAATTACTACCTTAAAAAACACACCGGCACTGAGCTGCCTGCTGCAGGGATGAGAGTTATTTCTGAGTTCACTTAGACTCTCCGGAAAGCATTTCAAACCCTCTTCTGGCTCACCCCCATTTTCATTTCCTACCTGCATTTCAGCTCATTCAGATGGGAACAAGGCACACTTAGAATGTCACATCTGAGTTTTTGTGGATATTTTCCCAAATCACACAATTTTCTCCATTGACTAAAGGTGTGAAATGGGCACATTTCTAAAACAATCTTGCCTTTTTCCTATCATGATTGTGAAATCAGGAATCCATAAATATTTCTTCCCTGAAATTGCCCCCACTCACATGACAGACTACAAACAGGAAATGGTTGCAGGATTTGCAAACAGAACTGAATTTCGGGTAAACCTCCAGCCTGCTATGGGGCTCTATTCCATATTCCACCCCAGATAAACAAACAAATGAAGGATCCGCCAACTTCCTTTTGCGTATTGACAGCCTTTGTGAATGTGGAAGCCAAAATGGTTGAATGAAGGGCTCTCGCTCCTCTCCACTCTTCTGTTCGCCTTCTTTTCTGATTTCTCCCACTGGCTGCTCCCGCAAGACCAGGCATAACAGTCCCTGAGAGATCGACCCTGGGTAGCGACGGGCTGGATATTAGACACAGGGTGCGTAACCCAATAAAACCATGAGAACACAAAGCTTTTCCAGTTTAAGCGGATCCACACACATAACGCAAAAACAAAATATAAGTAATGGGGTAATGAAATACATCTGGGGATCAAATATTCCAGTTTCAGCAGCTCAGACTTCTCCTGGGCTTATTCTTTCCCTCTGTCTGTTTCTCTGCTCCTGCCTTAGACCTTTAATATTAAACTCTCCGGGAGCCCAGCCATCCAAAGGATTTCTTCTGTCATTTCGCCCTAAATTCCTTTCTGAGTGCTTCCTCTGACCTTCTGGGGAACCTCCTGTGATCTGCTTTTCTCCTCCTCCTCCTACAGAGATGACAAACTGGAGGTCTTTTCACTGAGACTGATAAGCAAATGCCAACATGCGCCCAGGTTTAACCTCACAGTTTCAAGAAACCGAACCAGACTGGAAATAGAAGAAACTTCTGTTCCTTTGCAACCACACTCAGCCCTAACTGCAGCCTCCACAATCTTGGGAAACCAACCCTGATTGTTCTTTAGAAGGCCAGATAGTGAAGATGAAACTCAAATACTTTGGCCACCTAATGAGAAGGAAGGACTCCCTGGAGAAGAGCCTGATGCTGGGAATAATTGAGGGGAAAAGGAGAAGGGGTGGCAGAGGAGGAGGTGGACTGGGGCGGTGGGTGTGGGCTTGGGTGGACCTTGAGAGATGGCGGAGGGCAGGAGAGCCTGGAGGAATGTTGTCCATGGGGTCACGAAGAGTCGGGCATGACTCTGCAAGTAAACAACAACAAAAACACAACCTTGCTGCCAATGACTCTGCAACTAAACAACAACAAAAACACAACCTTGCTGCCAATGTCAAACGTGACAGCTGATCCAATGACCTCATGGAAGTCCACAAAGCCAGTTCGATTTGGCATCACTGTGAAGGCCAAGAAGCTGCAGCCGCCAGCAGGGCAAGACGGCACTGCAGTGCCAGCGTTCAGCGGGAGGTTTCGGCAGTCGCTCCGGCCGCCTCCAACATATTCTCTTCCAAGCAAATAGCAAAATTACAGGACGCTCCGCACAGCCCGACACATTTCATCTCGGCACTCATTGATAATAATACCCCTACCAACTTCAGCCGCGAGGGAAGCCAGCTCATCTGCGGCAGCCAGCAAAACACGCTCCTTCGCTCATGCAAATACCCCAGAATGTGATCTGTCCCTTTACGGAGCTGCCGGCCCTAAACTACGCATCCGCAGCAAAAAATTCCCTTGTTCCGCAGCGATGGATCCATGCAGAATGTTTGTCAACCACCAAAGGGGGGGATTCGTTTCAACACAATCCCACCCCGGACACATGTACACAAAAGTCTATTGTAAGCCTTCGTTTCCAACAGATAAATGTAATCAAAGTTTATATGCTCACAGAAGCCAACAGGATGGGATTGCTTCACTTGAAGGATCAGAGGAAAATTGTAACTAATGTTGTGGAAAATTACTTTGATATTGCTTTCTCAGTACAGGATTACAATTAGGTTGCTGCGTGAAGCACCAGGAAAGGAATAAATGGATGGTAACAAATCAACACAAACAGCTACTGTCAGGATTGCTTTACTGACGGGAAGTAATGTAAGCATTACTTAAAGTTTTATGACTCTCGTTTTATTCTAGCTTAAGTAGTACATCAAGGGTTTGGGATTGTGGTTACTCAGGCTACGAACAATAAAGAACCATTCCTAGAAAGTGAAAAGACCCAAGCTATCTTTTATTAACCTTCCGTTACAAGTTACGCCATCCCAAATTAAACTGGAATGCGTGCATTAATGAAGAGCAATGACTCTCTCCTTGGAGCATGATTCCATCCTGCGTTTGCGGTGATGGGGGCACGGAGAGGGCAACGGGTTTCTAGGAAGCTGCTCGGATGGTGCTCAGAAGGGATGCGAACGCGACCCAGGGCCACTTCCCAGCAGCGGGTGCTGGAGCAAAGGAGTGGGCGGAAAGACCAGCATGCTTCAGCTTAAAGCCATTACTGCAGTAGCTAAGTCCTGGAAGAAGCCTTCCAAGAACGCAGTGCCCAGACGCCAGGAAACGCCAAATGATTGGCCAGGTGCGGAAGGGTTTAGGCTGAAAGACAGTGAGAGTAGCCCCCTGGGAATACCCAGAAGGCCAGACTGGGACCCCGGGAGTCTGGACTTGTCTCCTCCTGCAAGGCCTGGAATTCTGTATGCCGGCTGTACAGGAAATCCTAGAGGGCTCTTTTCAAGGGCTCCAGAGAGCAGTGCAATGCCTAGAGCAAACCAACAAGCCCGGGACTCCTTTGCCAGAAGGGCAAGGACGTCAGAAACATTTCCCACACCTCATGACAACAGAACTTCAAAGACCACTGTTCCTCTGCCCCTGTTTGGTTTTCTGCAGTCCAGACTGGGAAAAAGACTAACTTTTTGCCAATGAGGACTTGTGCTCAGAGGGAGCAGAAGAGCTGGCAATACCCAGGAGGACAAATGACAGCTTGCAGACACCACCAGCTCCTTTTTTGAGGCCTTCAGCTTGTTGCAACAATGGCACCCCTTCTTCTGGAAGAAGAATGTTACCTACTTGGATCGGACAAGCCCAACCTGATTCTCCAAGACCCAAACTAGCCTTCATCCATAACAGGAGCATCTCCAAAAGGCAATCGTGGGCCTCTTGGAGAGCAGGGACATCAAAGGAGGTCTGTTGCCACTAAATATTATTTTGCCCAAGAGGACAACAATCCAGGAGAACCAACACAAAGAGAGAATCAAGAAAGACTTACCTAGTGATTGCTGATGGATGACTTCTTCTGGATCCTGCAGATGAATGAAGACAAGAAGCCCAGCTGCGCCAAACAGCAGGATGAAGGAGAACATGCAGGTCAGCTTCATCATTGAGGTCCTCAGATCAATCCAGGTGTTCCCAGGGAAAGAAGAAAAAGTGCTCCGTCTCTACGAGCGAGGTCATGGTTTCAGCTGGCTGTCCATTCCAGGTCCACCTGGCAGGGGTGAGCACAAAGCCATTAAAGCCACAGGCCTTAGCTAGTCCACCTAAATCTCTCATACATGCCCCTTAACCTTCCTCCCCCACCCCACCTGGGACAACCAAGATGTGGAAGCAGGAAAACACACCCTGGGACAACTTCCCATGACGCGTTTGATGATGTGCTACAGAAGTCCTGAGGAATCGTGCCAGTTCAGGTCAAAGGCTTGTCTGGTCCAGGATTTTGCTCCAGGTGTGTGTCCATGGGGGTGGAGGAGATGTTCACTTCTCATTTTAATGAGAGCTCACCTAATTTTGTTCTTTCAAAGCTTTTTTATGTGAACCGAAACTCAATTATCACACAAATGCAGATTTCTCTGAATAACGCAATTGGGTTTTCTGTCAAAATATGCTGGGGAAACCACCTACTTAGGGGAAGGCCCATTATATCAAGTAAATTGCTTGCAAAAATGTGCATATTAATAAATGTGCATATAAAATGCCTGTATTTAAAAGGAAATGCATACAGAGGTCCTTTTGGATGTTTGGGTATGCACTAAAAAAAGCTCTGTATTTAAGATGAACCCAAATTAAGTCAGGAGAAATTCTCTCTCTTCTTTTAGGTGGAGGGTTTTAGAAAATACAGAACAAAAGACCAACATAAACAGAACAAACTAAAATGAATAAAATAAACAAAATTGCCAAGGGAATTACAAACAAACACCCCCACATATTGCATCCCCCCAGAACCGACTCTCTTCATATCGTCCCACGCTCTATGAGAGATTGCAAAAAAGAAAAATGAATCATTATTCCATACATCAACAGATTTCTAACTGGTTCAAATTCTAATGCTTTCCTTCTTCCCTTCCAAACTTCCCTGAACTTCCATTAATCATGCTAAGCACAATAAAATCTCCATAGGTCTGGAGAAATTCTCAAAGATGGAGTCGAATGGGACTCACAATTCTGTGCAGAATAATGGACTTAGAACAAACCAGATTTAGACTAGATACCCAGAAGACTTTCCCCACTGTCAGAGCAAAACAACAAGGGAACCTGTTAACCAGTGACGTTGTGGGTTCTCCCTCACTAGAGATACTCAAAAAGCATCTGGACAGTCACCCGAATGGGAGGGTGTCACGTGGTATCCTGAAACAGCAGGAGGGTGGACCTGATGGCCTTCATGGCCCCTTCCAACTCTACTCTTCTATGAGTCTATGGAAATAAGGAGAAGCCAAAATGGGCTGATTTGTCCATCCTCGTTTTGTTCACATGGAGGCCGACAAGATCACCACGCGAGATGACACGTAGGAACACAAGGTCTCAGCACACTGTGCTCTTCATCAGACGAGGCTGCAAAGAATGTTCTCTGTATCCAGAGAAGAGGAACAAGAATTAGACGAGATCTGGGCAGTGTCTTGCTCAAGAAAAGATGCACCATTTTAAGAGATTCTGAAGGAGTAGAGCCCAAACTAGTGACTCTTCCATATTCCCCTGTCATGCTTCCATTCAGCCGGAGTGTTAGAGCGCTGTTGCGCAAGACGAGCAGGATCCGTTCCTGTGACTTGCAGCCAATGCTGATCCCTTGCACTCCCTTAATTCTGCTTTGGCATCAGAGGGCTCCCCGCACAGCCCAGTGGAGGAACGGGCTGCAGCGATACTGCGTGTATCTCTCTGCCACAGCCACGTCCAAACCGGGAGGTCACGGGAGGGAACTTCCAGGCAGAAGCGGTTGTGCCAAGATACCACTGCATTCTCTGCACGTGCCTACAGCCCATGACTGCTCGCTGCCTTCTGTGATGGGGCTCAGAGACCATGTGCCTGTGCTGGTGATCAGGTGGGGCTCAAGGGGCAGGGATCAGTTCATCCTGAAGAGCAGCTGGACCTGCTTTCTGCAGTTGTAAAATAAACATGAAGTTTTTCCGCAGCTGGAAAAAGGATGTTTCGGTGTTTCTCTTGTTTGCCGCTAGAAAAAATCTGGTGGTCCTTGTGCACTGGGGATGCAGTTGAAGATGGTGCTTGCCAAAGGTGAGGAGCAAAACGGACTTCTCAGCATTCTCTGAAACTCTGCAAAGGCACAACTCCAATGACAGGTAACGAGTGACATTTCCAAAAATTGCCAGTGCTACTTCAAACGGCAATAAAAACGTTTCACATGGATGCAGCAAGAAACGCCGCTCATTTGTGCTCGGTATGATGGCCATAATTAAATAAATGCCTACATTTATCGTTCTTGTTTGCTCACATTAAACAATAATGCACCATGGTTCTGAAGCATTGTCCACTCCGGGATACACATTACTGAGATGCTATTTCATGGTCTGTTTTCTGCGTTCACTGGAAATTAAACTTGCAAAAACATTTAGGATTGAGTATCGTTTATTATATAGAAATGGGAAGGATGCATACGAGAAGCACACACACTAGAAAATATTGGACGATGGGGGCAGAACGCTGAAGGTGGTCTGCAGGAACACAAGAGCTGAATCAAAGCAAAAGCCATCCAGGGTTCTGTTCCCAGAGCGGCCAACCTGATACAGAGGAGAAACCAACAACGTGGGCTTAAAAAAATCAGCAAGATACTCTGTCAGATCATAGAAACAGAGGAACAGAGCGAGCCAGAAGGGGCCTCTGGGGCCATCTAGTCTGACCCCTGGCTCCAGCTGGCTCCGCTCACGACATGCCCGCCATGTGCCTGTCCAGCCTATCCTTGAACACCCTCCCCGATGGGGCCTCAGCCACCTCCCGTGGGAGCCCATTTCACACCCTCAGGGGCCTAACTGTCAGGAAGTGCTTCCTGGCATCCAAATTGAACCTGGGTTCCCTGAGCTTGGCTCCATTGGAATTCATCCTGCCCCCCACTGCAGGGGGGAAAAGGTCGTGGCCCACCCCGGTGTGGCATGCTTTACGACGACTCGCCTGTGGCGAGTAAGAACTTCCTCCAAGTGACCCGATCAGGAGGGTGATGGCTCTTCAGTGCTTCCTTTCAGATGCCTGTCAGAAGGGCAAGCAGACAAGTAATTTAGAGGCTCTCCATTCTTCCTAAAGAGTGGAAAGCCTGAAATGGCCCATCCTGTGGGTAAGCAGACGCATGATTTGTCATCCACTTGCAGGCCTGCTCTGGATGCCTTGCAGTGAACAACCGCATTCGCCCCGCAGTCTAGGGACATACTATCCTGCTTTTCACATTCCCGACCACATATTCTGTGTTCGTAAATGTTTGTAGCTGTTAAGGGAGGAATGGACCATTCTCAGGGCAGCTCCTTAAAGAGGAACGGATGCAACAAAACAGCCAGCCCCAGACCTCTCCAGCATGCTAATCACACATTGCGCCAGATGCCTCCAACGCCTGCATCCGTGTATTATTGATGGCTGCAATCGAATGAGCTTAGGGAAAGAACGGTGTTGCTTGCATGGCCGGGCCGATTTCCCTTCGTAGTTTTCAGGGTACAAAGAAGCATGGGCCTCCGGAGTTGCTCATCTCCATAACGCGCCACCTCCACGAGCAAGCTAACGAGCAACCTTGGACGACCTTGCTGAGTAGCGTACGCCACGTCTCGACCCAGAAACGATCCTAAGCAGTTGTTTGCCTTCAAGGAGATCCCTTGGAAGATGACGGACCAGCAGGCCACCGCCTCTTCAGTATCAGAACCAGAGTGTTGGAGGCAGTTTAATTCCCCGTTGCGGAAGGGACAGGCAGAAGGGGCCTCCCGGGCCACCTAGTCTGACCCCCGGCTCCAGCCGGCTCCGCTCATGGCATGCCCACCATGTGCATGTCCAGCCTATCCTTGGACACCCACACGAAGGGGCCTCAACCACCTCCTGTGGCAGATGCACATTCTTTAGATCGGGGGTGTCCAGCCTTTTGGATTCTCTGGGCCACACTGGAAGAAGAAAAATGGTCGTGTCGCACACTAAATACACAACATGGGAACCCTCCTTGAAGGAAGTACAGAGGGTGTCTACCCGGAGGAGAGCCTTCTCCTCAGTGGCACCCAGGCTATGGAATGCACTCCCCAGAGAGGTCTGCCTGGCGCCAACGTTGTCCTCCTTCCGGCGCCACCTTTTTATTCAACCACCATTTTAATAATCGAGGGTTTTAGATGTTTTAAGGGTTTTTTTCTTTCCTCACAGTCACACTTTTCATTTTCTATCTTCCATTTTTTCCTTCCTTTTCTTTTTAGTTAATGAGGTTCAGTTTTATATGGTTTTAATAATCGTGGTTTTATTATTGTATGCAATGTAAGCTTTCCTGAGTGCTTGTCGGAAGTACGGGATACAAATGTTTGTCATAAACAAACAAATAAATAAACTGATTATCAAAAAAAGAAAAAAGAAAAAGAAAGGTCTGTGCATAATTTTTGTCTTGTCCATGATTTACAAGGGTAGGTTGAAATATTACGGGTAATAGCTGTGCTTCCCTTGCCAAGTCACCATGAGCACATGCAGCATCTGATGGTGTCACATCGACTGCCTGCGCTTGGAAGATAACACACTGGAAGCCGCACACCACCATCAAACCGAAGCCATGCAGGCGTACAAATAGCACATGTATGTTTATTTTACGTGACATTGCAACACAATGTTGTCGTCTACAAAGTTCTCACTTGAGAACTGAGGAATCAAGTTACCAAAACTATGGCAAAAAAGCCTCACAACATTTTAAACAAGTCTTCAATTTTGTGTCGGGTCACATTCATACCCACCCTGGGGCACATGTGGCCCGCGGGGTGTGGGTTGGACACCCCCGATTCAGACCAGTTCCGTGCTTCCCAAGGCCTGCAGCCTTCCCTCCCTTGACTGCATTAATGGTGAGGAACGGTTTCCTTCGGTTCACATTTTAATGTGAACGTACCCAGCTTTGCACTTTCAAACCAAAGGATCAACCAAAAGCCACAACCAGCTACCCTCTGGAATCCACACGTCTTCCGATTTTGCAGTGCAGTCAGGCACAAATTATGTACAACGATATTAAGGGGAAACACAACACCCAGAAAAATGTATGGCCGTGAAAATAGTGTGGAACACCCATTCATGGAAGCACACAGCTTGCAGGGTGTGTATCAGTGTGCATGCAAACTTTTTTTAAAATACCCCAACTTCAAAACAAATGGCCTTTAAGAAGACTGGGAAAATGGGGACCCCCCAAAAAAGAATGAACAGCTGGACCCATGCCTGGGCTGTGTTCAGAGCAGCACTTTGCCTGTGCTTCTGGTGGGAAGCCAAGCCCTGCCCGCCTTAAGGAGGCAACGCAGTGGGCAGGAGGCGGGCAGTGCGAAGCGGCAGCTTCTCCCCAGCCGCACAAACCACTGCGGCGGCTTTCGCCCCGTCCAGCCGAGTCTGCCGAAGCCTGAAGTTCAGGGTGACGGGTTTGCCTGTCTTCGAAACAGCTCCAGTACTCTTTCCCTAAGGACCGAGAGTGCCGCCTGTTTTGTCAAGGTGATTTTCGACTTCCACGCATTACTCCGAAATGAGCTTTCCCCCACTAGTCTTGATTTGAACGGTTAAAATGTGAACCCTCTAATTAAAAAGAGCTCTGGGAGAAGATTCCCGTGTTTCCCACGGAAGTCACCCGTGAGGTAATAGTAATCTGGGCCTGCCAATTTGAAGCATGGGCACCCATACAAATTTTGCACATCTTTCTCCTCGCTTGGGCTACATTTAGCAGAATACTTGCACCTGTATTACAGATAATGCACATTACAGACAGGTCAGCAGTGTGGTTATTTATTTATTTGTTTATTTTATTTGTTTATTTATTTAGAAAGCTTCTATGCCCCCCCATTCGCCGAAGCCTCGGGGCGGCTCACAACAATAAATAAATAATAACAATATAAAAACAATATAATTGGAGACGTCCTGGCCAAAGATGTAAAATCAATAAATAATATTAGCAATTAAAATATCATTTAAATAAAAAGGTCTTGGCCTGGTGCCGAAAAACAAATAAGGACGGCGCCAGGCGGACCTCTCTGGGGAGCGCGTTCCATAGCTTGGGCACCACCGCAGAGAAGGCCCTCCCCTGGGTACTTTGCCTCCTAATGTCCTTCACGGAGGGCTCCCGGAGGAGGGCCTCCCCCGCTGATCTCAAGGGGTGGGAGGGCATATATGGATGCAAGCGCTCGTTTAGGTAACCAGGACCCAAGCCATTAAGGGCTTTATAGGTCATAACCAACACCTTAAATTGGGCCCGGACTTCAATAGGAAGCCAGTGAAGCTGACGGAGGACTGGAGTCATGTGAACATAACGCCCCGTCCCCGTCAGCAGCCTGGCAGCTCTATTTTGAACCACCTGAAGTATCCGGACCGTCTTCAAGGGCAGGCCCACATAGAGCGCATTACAGAAATCCAACCGGAAAGTAACCAATGCATGTGTCACTGTCGCCAGGCAGTCATTCTCCAGGTAGGGGTGCAGATGATGGATCAGCTGAAGCTGAAGGAAAGCGCTCCTCGCCACCGCTGTCACCTGAGCTTCAAGCGAAATCTCTGGGTCGAGGAGCACTCCCAAGCTGCGGACCTTGTCCCTAAGAGGGAGTGCAACCCCATTCAGGACAAGGTCAAGGTCCCCTTCCCCGAAGCCTGATCCGCCAACCAACAGGACCTCCGTCGTGTCTGGATTGAGCTTCAGTTCATTGGCCCTCATCCAGCCCATTACTTCGGCCAGGCACCGGTTCAGTACAGCGGTGATGCGGTGGTCAAGAGGGCGAACGCCACCCTTGGTGGCATAGCCAGAAGTGTGGCTTCTGGATCGAGAGAGGTATTACTACCACTCTATACGACTCTGGTGTGCCCGCAACTGGAGTATTGTGCTCAGTTTTGGGCCCCTCATTGCAGGAAGGATATAGCCAGGTTAGAGTCAGTGCAGCGTAGGGCCACAAGGTTGGTGGCCGGTTTGCAGGGGATGCCGTATGAGGCGAGACTGAGGGAAATGGATCTCTTCAGCCCGGAGGAGTCTCAGGGGGGATATGTTGGCGACATACAGGTATGTGAGGGGACGTCACACAGAGGTGGGTAGAGGCCTGTTCTCCCCTGCAGAGGAAGGCAGGACGCGCTCCAAAGGAGCAAAGCTCAGGGAACTCAGGTTCCATCTCGATGCCAGGAAGCACTTCGAGGACTCCGAGGGTGTGGAATGGGCTTCCCTGGGAGGTGGTTGAGGCCCCAGTGGTGTGGGTGTTCAAGGATAGGCTGGACGTCCACATGGTGGGCATGTCGTGAGTGGAGCCGGCTGGTGCCAGAGGTCAGACTAGATGGCCTGGGAGGTCCCTTCTGACTCGCTCTTTTTCTATGTTTCTAAATGAGAGAACATCTCAAAGCAGCCCTAATATTGAGTTTCCCAGTGCAGAAGTCAACACAACTGGCAGGAAGCTGGTTTGGCGCAAGCACTAGTCCAACGGAGAGACGGAAATGAGCAGGACACCCGTGCACTTCCTGTGAGGGCACCCCGATAAATGTCCTCCGGCACAAGGCAGTAAGAATGAGGCAATTCTCCTGAATCAAGTTCTCTCCCGTCTCCTAACTCCTGACCTTTCTCTGTCTGGATCATAGCAGGGTGCAAGATTAATCAGCTTTGCACTTTTACACAGAATTGCCCAGTTCACAGCTCGCAAAACTGAACTCAGCCCTGAAGACAATTTGCGGTTTGATAGCCAAATGTTTCCAACATTTGCAAAACCTAAACATGTGAAAATAGGTGCCCAAGGGAAACGCTGCAAAGAAAAATGCACACATTTGAAACATGTGCAAAACCACATGAAGAAAGCCGTCTAATCATAACAGGAACAGCGCATGCGAAAACGTGTCGCTTTTGAAAAGAGTGCGCACCCATTTGCAAATGCCTAAGCAAAGCCACCTGCCTGCAGAATGAACCTGTCCATGGAGACGAAGCCCCAGGGATGCTCTGTCTGACTGGACGGGCCATGCCTGCGCAGAGAGGTGAGGAGCAGTCAGAAGGGGCTGCGGCGATCAGGCAGAGCAGTTCCTCTCTTGCACACTCTTCTGCCATTGAAGGCAGCAGTTAGCTGGGAGATGAATGAATCACAGGCAGGTGAGATGATAAGCTTCAAGAACCTTCTAGAGCTGCCACACTGAGCCATGCCTTGCCTTTGCTCTCTTCGGATATGCAGCTTTTCCTAATACTCCTTTGCGCTTCCTTTTGACGCTGATACATGTTAATTTTTTCTCATCCTTTTGCATTCCTAGGAAGCTCTAATAAATTGGAAAGGGCTGGTAATGTTTGTAAGAACGGGTTTTGTCTTCTGTTTTGTAGAACACACACGCCCCAGGTGGGGGGACGGACCAGGGCCACTGCAATCAAAAGAAATTACGGCATTTCTCCATGAGATGCAGACAGATTGCTCACTGGTCACACCAGAAAATATATTGCTCTTTCACCCAGAAAATCAACCATCCTGTTTCTCTAGTTCGGCAAATCTTCAGCAGAGCCCTCGCCATGCAGAGAAAGGTGATGCAATATTTATCTGAATAATATTAGGCCTGCAAGGCAAGTGGTTAAGATCCTGGCTCTATCGTAACCTGGTTTGGGAACCAAGAGCGCAGCTGGCCTGGGATCCTTTAGGAGAGCGGCTGCTGGTCAGAAGGGCTGGAAAAAGCACTGCTGCTGGTCTGTGCCAGGGAAGCTGGGCGAGGTGGGAATAAGACCTCTTCCCATGTCCCTGCAGGCGACTGCTCCAGAGGAGTCAAACCCGGAGACCGAAGCTGCCGTACTTGGTCCATCAAACCCATCGCCCTCTTCCCAGACTTTCTCTGAGGCATTCCATGGAAGTAAAGTGGGGAGGAAAAGCCCTGGCTTGATAAACCCCCCAAGGTCCAAGGCACATGCTCAGAAGAACAGAATCTTAACCTCTGAGGGAACTATTCTTTTCATACATTTCAAATAAAAACCATCTTTGAAGTTTTTTTCCCCATAATTGCAAAGAAAAACCCATCTGAAAAATCCAAAGAAACGTCTGTTGTCAAGGACACTAAAGGTCTCACTCCCTCGGATGTTCCAGAATTAACCTTTTCTGGCATGTGTGTAACCTTCAACCTCTCCAAGCAGCTGAAAATTTGGAAGATCTTTTGTGCCTGACACTGGATAAATATTATTTATCCAAAGCTCTCGAGTTCTACATTACAGTTTCCAATAAAATAGTTACCGGCTCTCTTAGTTCATGTATAATTAAAGGAAGGCCTAACATTTTGCAAGTAAAGGATTAACTATTTTCTTCCACAGATCAATGGCATCGCCTCTATTTTATTTTTGTTTTTTCAGCAAAAAAGATATGTAAGTAAAATGATGGTGCCTTTAAGTATAATAAGGGAATTTAACATGGTGGCAACAACCGGCTGATCTTTGCACATTTTTCAATTGTATATCACACTTTAAAAATGCAAACAATTATTAATATTGATTGGGACTAAAACAATATTGGATCTCAATATATCCCTACTTCTTTTATGAATTACTTTGCACCGCCACTGTGATTATGATGGAAGACTATTTGCATGCTCAATTTCTTTCCAGCGAGAAATTTGGGTGGGGGCTGCTGGCTGTGTTGTGCTGATAATGATCAAAGGCAAAACCACTCTCAAAGTTTGGAAAAGAGGCGTTAAAAAAGGAGAGTTCGGCCTGGAACGTGCCACTGTTTGCGATTTCCACCAGAGAAGTCTGTGAGGCCTCCAGTTCTTTGCCGATGGACACGCCCTCACAAGGAAGAGCTTCCTGGTTGCCTGCTTTGTTCTCCCGATGGCAGACCCTTTCCCACAACCTTCCTGGTGCGGCTCAGCTTTTGCCTCTGGAGGGAACGACCTCGAGGCGGCCGAGTGTGTCACTAGAGCCAAGAAGCCGAGAGCTGCCATTGCTCTTCTACTTGTGCCCGCCTTACGGGTGTGTCCAAGTTCCGGACATGATGGATCACCTGTTGCCCACTGGTTCCTGGAGACTACAACTCCCAGTCTTCCTGAGCATTGGCCTTGCCTGTGGGGCAGATGGGAGAAGAAGTCCAAAACACGTGAAGGACACCGGGCTGGGGAAGGTTGTACGAGGCTCTTCCTTTTCAAGCAGAAAGTGAAAAGAGACAAAATACTTTGAGGGCCTTGATTATTTCTTTTTAAAGAAAAGAACACTCTGGCCATGTGCAGTTTTGCATCTTAGACTCACCTAAACATAGTGCATCGTAATTACAGGACATTTGCTTCAGTAACACTGATACTAAACACCTTTAGGCAGAAATAAACAGTGTTTTGGCACAGAAAGGGAGAGAGAATGTGTTTTGAAGGAAGTGAAAAATAATGGAAAGGCGTCCGTGACTGTCCCCTCGGCTCGAGCATCCCCACGGCATCTCTGGGGGTGGAGGAACATGCAAAGGCAGTCCAGCTGCCGTGGGAGAGAAGCACTGGAGCAAGGCCCTGCCGGGATCCTTCCCTTTTCGTGAACATCCCAAAGCAAGCAGGGCTTGACCTAGTCCTGTGAGTCAGCATGTCACGTTTTGCTTAGTCTTGGAAGATACTTTCCGCCGGTTATTTCCGGGCCCCGATTGTACAGCAACTTTTGACGCCCAGAGAGCTCAGCTCAGGATGAGGCCCCACCAAAGTCTGTGCCAGGGAGAAATGTCCTGCTTTGGGAACATGCCCCAGTCCTCCCGAGGCTCAGCGCAGGAAAGTCGAAGCTGGACCACAGCATTTACTGCACATGCACACAAAGGGGCAGAAGGGCAGAGCTCCTGCCCCAAAGGAGATTTCAGATCCCTGCCTGTTCATTGTCCTATTTTATCTTATCTTATTTTAGTCTTACTGTCAAACCATCCCAACACTATGGTAAGGGACAGTCTAAAGAAGTTTTAAATGAAGGAATGAATGAAGGAATGAATGAAATTATCTTATCCAGGTGGAAAATGGCAGATCTGAGCCGTGCCCACTGCAAGACTTCCCCAAACAGCTTCTCCCCAAGCATCGCCCCCCCCCCCCCCCGCCACCCTGTGCATCGCACCTGGCCGGGGCTGTGTGAAGGTTTCGTTCCAGCCTCCAAACTGTTTGGAAATACCTGCTCCACATCCCCAAACAGGAGTACGTCTTCTTAAAAAGTTCAGAATGCTCAAACCTGCTTTTGTAAATATACATTTACAAAATATGAAAGTGTGCTTTAAAAAAAAAAAAAAGGTACGGCTTCGTGCTTTAATCATTGGAGGGCTGGTGTGCATTTTTGAAAGATGTGTGCTTTTCCTGCTTCAGCAAACTGAAAAGAAGGAAGGCACAGGCTGCAAACGAGACTGGGCCAGGATGCAATGAGTGCTGGCGGACAGTCTGATGCACGATGGCGAGCTTGGGCCCCCTCCGTCTCCCGTCACTAACCCAGCTGCAGGGAGGGTTGTGGCCTGGCCTGCCCCGCCGCTTCCACGGATCCTCCATGTGCCAGCCTTTGGCCATGCATGGCAACAGGCCTCCCGGGGCCCAGCAACGGAGAGCTTCTCCACCGCTGCACAAGTTTGATGCCGCAAACCGGAGAAGCGATTACAGGCACACCTACAGTGCAAGTCGCATCCTTCCAACGGAGCAGCCTCCTTCTGGAGGTGGCGAGGGCTGCCTGGCGCACACCCTGCAGGGAAAAGACAGCTTTGTCCTGGAAATCTCTCTGCGCACATAGGGAGCAGCCGGAGATGTGTGTGACCTCCCTCCCGTGACCAGGCCTCGCATTCCTACAGGGCACAGCGGGATTCGTGTCCCCCCACCAAGTGTTTTACTTTGGAGCCCAAGTGCCTCTTATTTAGCCATCTTTAAGTGAACCTGAAATATTTCCTTAGAGCACGATCCATTAGCAGTCCTTCCAGGCAGTCCTCGCCATGAAATTCTGCATGTAGCAGTTCCTCTATACTCCTCACTAGTCAGACCTCGCTTGGACTGCCGTGCCCAGTTCTGGGCACCAAGAGTAACGAAAGAGGCAGGTAAACTGGAAAGGGTCCAGAGGAGGGCAACAGAAATGATCCAGGGCTTGGAAACGCTGCCCTGTGAGGAGAGGCTGAGGGACCTGGGCATGTTCAGCCTTGAGAAGAGAAGGCTGAGGGGGGGACATGAGATCCCTCTATAAGTCCCCCAAAGGCTGCCACAAAGAGGAAGGTCAAGATCTCATCTTGCTGATGCCCAAGTGCAGGACACGGAAGAAGCAAGTCAAGCTGTGGCAACCCAGATTCAGGCTGGGCATCAGGAGAAGCTTCCTCTCTGTCAGAGCAACACAACAGTGGGACCAGCTGCCTGGAGAGGTGGGGGGCTCTCCCACACTGGGGACGTTTAAGAAGAAACTGGACAGCCCTCTGAGTGGGATGGCATGAATTGGTGTCCTGCAACAGCAGGGGGTGGACCCGATGGCCTTCTTGGCCCCTTCCAAGTCTACGATTCCAGGATGCAATGATCCTATGAACAATGAAACCTTGCCTTCACTACAACTCTTGCTCCAGGTGAAACCCAATGAAACGATTCACCAAAAATGGTGGTGGAGAGAGAAGCAGCAGCCTGTGAACCCACGGGATGCTCCGGTCTGCAGTTCAAACAGTTCTGAAGAATGGCGGGGAGCCTTTTGCTGTCGAAGGGCCAGGCAGACGCAGCACTGTCCATGCCATGGACAACCGTGGGACCGATTTGGAAAAGGGTACAGAGCAGAGTGCGCGCAGATGGGGAGGAAGTGCCCGATCCTGCCTAATCTTGGAAGCAGGGTCAGGTCTGGTTGAAATTTGGATGGGTGACTTAATGCTGTGACCCGCCCAGAGCGCTTTGGCTATGGTGGGTACAGAAATGTAATGTAAGAACAACACCAGCCCTGTCAAGATGCATTGAAGACAAGGAAGACCAGAAGAGGAAAGCTGGTTGCTCGGTAGCAGGCACCCCTGGTCAGCTGGTCCTCGGCCGACCAGCCCATGGAGATCCCCGATTCAGAGAGACCGACAGATTAAAGACTCAGCTCTTTGGGCTTCTGCACAACAACAGACATTCTGCGTGAGATCCGGCACCTCTTTCCCCCTTTCTTTTCTTTCTCTTTGTCCTTTTGATATCCTTGGTGCCTCTTTCATGAGTCCCCAGGGATCTGAAACTAATTTCCCTGCCATCATTAGTGAGAAACTTTATCCTTCATTAAAACCTAGCACAGGGATAGAAAAGGAGTGTGGCATTTTCACACCCTTTTTAACTTGATGAAGTGATATGCAAATAATCCTGCAAGCCATGGCGCAATTGCGAGGCATTCCGCATATTAAAAAAAGCTTCCTCATTAAAAACCAAGCAATTATGCCAAGAACAGAAAGACGCAAGTTCTCCTTCCTTGCCCTGTGTTAAAATTCCCCACATCCTGCAGATGTTTAATTGACACCCAGGAGGAAAGAGTAGATTTAATTAATGGGGGAGGACAAAGGAAAGAAGGTGAGCCGGCATGCGCTGTGCAACTGGGCACCGGAGGAGCCGTGGCTTTGCTGGCAGCGGCCTGGCAGCGGATGCAGAGTCACGACCGCGGCGCAGGCGGCCGATCTGCGGAGTCCTTCCCACCGCGCGGCAAGACCGGCGCTTAAGTGAGGCTCGCAGGAGAGCTGGGCAGCCGTAATCCCGCCGGCCTTCCGGCAACGAGGCCTTCCAGGGACGGGTGGAGGCGTGCGTTCCGCGCACACGGGGGCCCGGCGGCTGCTTTCGGGATCCCAGGTGGGCTGCGCCATCAGACGTAAGCTCCAGGCGCACCTTGGGTCGATGGAAGCACCTGCTGATGCCACCTCTGGAGTCTGGCCGCTGGAAGGGAGGCAGCCAGCGATTTGGAGCCGAGGTGTTTTTTGGAAAGGCATTCCAAGCCACTTCGGGGTGCAGGGTGCCCCCTTTTACAAAGGATGGGTGTCTGTTTTGGAAAACTGACAGACAGCTGTGCTTCGTGGTAGCCCACTTAGCAGGGCTCAGCAGGGCTTTTAGCTCGAGGGTCACAGCCCCAAAAATTTGCTTGAAGGAGGAGCAGGGGGAGTTTTATGCATTGCCAAAACAAGGGGACCCTGATTTGCATATGCAAATATGTATAGATTTATTTATTTAAAGTTTGTATATGCCGTCCCAATATTAAAAGTCACTGGATGGCTTACGAAAAACCAAAAAACAAAGCAACCAGATACAACAACCAACACACAGTGGGTGTATTTAGATAGGTGCAAATTTAGACATGATTATGCTTCAGTTAGAAATGCAAGGTGTCTCTCTGCAGTAGGAGAGCCACCTACTTGCTGATCAAAAGGCAGCTTTGTTTGACGGCATTTTGGAGAGAGGACGCACATCTGCAAAATGAGAGACATGGCACCCGAAGCCAGCCCTTCCCCGTGCTGTCAGTCCAGCAGTCTATGAACCCCCTATGGAAATGGGGGTTTAGGACGCCTTCAGGAACTGTCGTCTCCACCCCTTGCTGTTTTCCTCGCCTGCCAACGTAAGAGGGACCCACCTGCCACCTGTCAGGGCTGTTCCCCTTGCCAAGGACCCAGTCTGGAAGCTGCCATGGTGATCAATGCGCCATCAAGACAGCAATGCCTTTTCCAGGACGTACGTGGGAAGAGAACCAATGGGGTCCCTGCTTTTGAAAGGTGCTGTCCCAAAGCAGCACAGTCCCCCAAACACCAATGTATGCTTTCTTGCCCAGTCTCCCGAGTGCCCAAGCAGTGGGAGAAGTCTTGAGTCCACACGAGGAAAAATTGAGGCCTTTAATCAATTGAACTGAACCTCTTCAGCTGATTAACCAGGTAGCTAACCAGATAAGAGTAAACAGATGCGATTAGTTCAGGTAGCTTTGGAATCATGGCAGGGAATGCAAATTCACATGCAGCTGAATGGTAACCTGCCGTGGTTCAAGTCACGTAACACGGCAGGCCACGGCGGCAGGTGCTGCTCTGTTTTGGGATGCTGGCTTGCTAGAGAGACCGGCTGAGCTAGGAGGATGCTGAGCTGGAGGAGAGAAACAGCTGCTTTGCCAGTTTGCAACACGAAACGCCAACCATTATGCAAACCGAGCAATATGGAATCATACTGCTTGCCTTCCTCACAAAGCACCCAGGATGCAAGCAACCTCTGGGATATGAGGTGCCACTTCAACCCAGAGTGGGAAACATACAGCTCACAAGCTCCTCTGAGGCAAAGAAAAAAGAGGGGACATACACAGCAGCTACAGAGGCCCAGAAGGACCAAATATAAGGTGTTTGCAAGCTAAAACTGACATTTTCCGTGCTCCATGCCTGCCACAAAGCAATGCAGGATCAGTTTGGAAACAAGGAGAGGTAAGCCTTGCCTCCCTCTGTAGCACAATGGAGCAAAGTGCCCCAGAATTTCCATGGCAAACTGGAGATCTTTCTCTGCCCCTTGAAGAGGCTTGAACTGGGGCGTAAATGGTATGGGGGAATGGGCCCGCAGGTCTCCCACAGCTGCCTACCCTTGTGATAAATGTTAACATTGTGACTCTGAAAGTATAAATACATAACAATATATTGAGATACTCTGCTGTTCAGCGAATTCTGGATAACAGTGAGCAAATCAAACGCTTGCCTGCATTCCAGGAGGCTGCACCAGCTGGACGCTGGGCGATCCAACGGGGCTGTTCTTAAGTTCCTCCAACAAAGCCGTCCCCTGCGCTTAAATCTTAGGCATCTGCTTTTGGGAAGGGGGTGCTTCCAACACCCTGGCCATGTGCCAGTTAGTGGACTCAGCCTCCCAGGTTAAGGTGGGCCCCAGAGTAAACTGGCAGCCAGTGCAGAGATGTGCAAACTGGGGTACGGCACGCATCTTCCTGTCCTTGGCAAGGCACACAATCGGCAGCACACTGCAGAAGCACCAGAAGGACCGCAGCAAGCCAGGCAGCCCTGGGCGGCGTTTTGTCGCCCCTCCTCTGGCTCCCGGCTGGTTTCTCGGACGGCAGTGGATCGAATCCTGCGAGCACTCACCGCCCAGCTACCAACCCTGCAACTACTTGCAAAGAGAAGCAGGCGCTTGCTCTGTTGAGCCACCAGGGGGAGTGGCAGCCCCCCAGAGGCCCGGAGAAGCACTACTGAGGGGGAAATGCTCCCGCTCTCACCGTCTGCTGCGAAATTCCTCCCATTCCAGTTCTGGTTAATTTCCTGGTGAAAGAACCACCCCCAAAGTTCTTGGCCAGGGAGGCGAGACCTGCAGCTCCCCTTCGGAGCCCACAGAGATCTGTTCCCCTGTCGGAATGGCCAAAGGCCACGCCTGTGTTTCCACAGCCGACCTTTCCTTGCACAGCGAGCCTGAAAACAGGTTAATCTGGGCAGGAGGGCCGGCTGACAAAGAAATAGCGCTCTTGACCTGCAGAGCAGGAGCACCTCATCGTCAGGAAACAGCCGGGCGCTCTCGGCACGACGTGCGAGTGCCAGCAGCTGAACAAGATGGAATGCGTGCTCTCTCCATGGGGAAATAGCTTCCCACCGCAATTCGAGGCCACCAGATCATTCTTCCTTGAACGTGACGGCCAAGAGAGCTCACCGCAGGAGGGTCCTCCGCAGCGGCAGTGCCGAAACAAGCATGCCCCCAAAACCGGTCCTCAGGGGCCTCCTCCGGCAGCCTTGCTATCAGACATTCTCCCCGTTCAGTGGGCCGGTTGGCTCTACCAGCCGTACAGAAAGCTCGGCCTGCTTTTTGGACCGAGATGCGGGGGTTCGGGGCCCGCGGAGAGTCAGCTCTGGCTCTCGGGGTGGCAGGACGCTGCCACTGCCCACCACCCTTCCACACGTCCCCGTTCCCCCTGAATCCAGGTGCAGCCCATGGTGTGGCTCGAAAGAGATCATGGTGCCCCGAAATAAACCCTTTCCTGTCGCAACGCTAAATATTTCGGGGTGGCTTGCTCTCGGGAGACGGCGAAGACCCACTCATTCACAGAAAAGCTGCTGTGGACGGAAAGTCGCTGCAGGTGGGAAAACCAGGGATGCTGCGAGAGCGTCCCAAGTTCACTTCAAAGCTCAGTCCGGCTCATTCTGCTCTTACGATCTGCTCTGAGTTGGGCTTTGGTCTTGTTTGTGTTTGGTTAGGTTCCAGTCATGTAAACAAGGTGAGGGCCCGTTTTCTGGAAGGGCCACACTTCGCCCACGTGGACTAAAGCAGTTCCCTTTTCCTTCTGCTGATCCAGGCTGCGGTGCCGCTCCCCGTGTTTTAAGAGACGCCTTCGTGGCAAACGCGCTTCCGTCTGCGGCTCTATGGGTCTCTTGGCCCTCCTGGGCCTCTTGGCCAAGGCAGGAGCACAAAGGGTCTTCCGGGGATTTTCTTGTGTAAAAAGCATGACATGTTTGTGTGTGCACCCGTGGAACGGAGCGGAGTGTTTCCTCTGCCAGACACTTGGAAAACACTGGCTGGGTGTTTTTGTCGTCTCTCTCTGGATCCGGATATACTTTGAGAATATAGGAGGGCAGAAGCGGTTCACCTGGGGAGTAAAAAAGCCAATCCCATCTCCCTCCTGCTCTCAGACCATTTCCAAAACACTAGGTCTGGCCCGGAATATCTGCTCCTCTAAGTTTAGAGAAATGTCTTGGTCTGTTTCCGGAATGACAAATGCTGAGCAGTGAAACGGCACTCGCTTCCCTGAGATGGGAGCAGGGCAAGAAAACCAGGAATGCCCACAGGTGCTAGTCATTCCCCACAGAGGAGGAGAGGGTGATCCTGGAAGTGAATCTGTGCTCTTCCGCTGGCCCTGGGACGCAAGGCAGGCATGTGCATCTTCACCTCCAGATAAGGGCTGGGCCTCCCGGTGCCTCCAATCGCATTGTGCACAGGCTGAAGATGCAGATCTGCAAGAAAGCCTGCCGGCCCCTGATGGTATCAAATCTTGTATAAATGGAACTGCACGCCACCCACGCTCTTGCAGGTCAGCTCTGGGTATCGATTTTTATTCGAGCGCTTCTTTGGAATGCATGAGCAGCCCTGCGACGTTCCTCCCCGGTGCCGGCCGCAAGAAGCACAGGGCCATAAGAATACGATGTGGCTCGCTCCATCCTCCCTGGCAGCCCTCCGTCCTCTGGCCCAGCGTCCCCTGCGCCAGCCGAAGTGGCTGGACGGCGCTGGACCGGGACTCCACTCTCGCGGGTTCCGACAGGGACCGGGCAGGAGCTCTCCCCGATCTGTGGGGCGCTAATGACCCCTCTTTTGCTGTAAGCAGGGGGTGCCAGCCCTTGGGAGCATCACGTCCCTGGAGCCAGCCTCTTCCGGGGTCTCAGACAGCACACCCCCTCACGTACGCCCCCTCTGATGGGCCATGAATGAGACGTGACTACCTAGCCAAGCAGTCTGGGTCTGGGCAACGGGCACCGCCCTTCCCTTTCCCCACGGAGCAAAATGCCTCCGGGCTGCCCAGGCCTCTTGCGCACTCAGCACCCCTGGACTTCTTGGATCCCCGCTCACTTCCAGAAAGGCTAGACACTAATTTCACCCCGCAATGATTCAGGCACTGCACACAAAACGGGTTCCTCCCTCGGGGTTCCCTCTCCCCGTTTCCCCCTGGCACCTGCACGCAATGCCCCCTTTTCCCAGGGGCCTCCCAGGCCCCCCCAGCCCCCCCGCAGGCATCTGGTCCCCCGTGCACGAATTGCTCCGCAGGGCCCTTCACCCCCGGGCAGCCTATTTCTGCCTCTGTCTCTCGGGCGCGACCAGAGCACGGCGAGGCAACCTGGCTCTTTTCCCTCCGCCGCTTGGGAAGGCCGCGCTTGCGGCTGGCTGGAGATTTTTATTAAGTTGAGAGATGTGAGGCATATGTCAGAAAGCTTTCAGACAAATCCTGGATGTTCCGAAGCGGATCAAAAGCTTCAGTGTCTGATGTGACATGGGGTAGGATTAAATTTGGACTGTACATTTTTCAGGTGCGAGGATTAAGGAAACCAATAATGCCAAACCTGGAAGGAGAGCAGACTGTGCGTAATTGTCGCTTTTACACTGCAACAACCCAGCCTAAGCTCCTGTGCCCATCCAGCCACACGGGACTCTGTGCTGACCTCCGGTTTGAGGGCTGGGGGACCAGAAATGGCAAATTTGGAGGAAAGGGCAGAGGTGAGAACCCAGAAATCGCTGAAAGCCCTCCCCGCTTTTTGGGGTCGCTCATTTAGAAAGCAAGATAAAAGCGGGTACTAAGAACCTAACAATCAGAGGACCTTGGCCGCCCTCTGCAGAATTTTTCTTTTACATAGCAAGCCCTAATATAGTAGCCCTGCTCTGGCTTGCTTTAGTGCAAGAAAAAAACGAGGGGTTCAGTCACTGAGCTCCTACATAAGGCCTAGTTTAGCCCTAGGAGGAAGGTTAGTTTAAGAGAAATACTGCCCTGGGTGAGAAGCCCCTTCAACACCCCCCGCAACTTTTGCAACCTTACAATGCATTCTGTTATTATCTGTAGTCATTCATTTATTTTATTTGTGTAGTCGATATTTTAATAGCCTGCTTTTTTCTAATGAACTTAAAATGGCTCTGTCATTCACCTCCACCTGCTCTCCATCTTATCCCCACAACAACAACAACCCTGCAAGGTAGGCTGGGCTGAGCATCTGCGACTGGCCCCAATCACCCAGTTGGCTCCATGACTGAGCGGGGACTCGAACCCAGATCCCCTGAGTCCCAGTCCTGCATTCTTAACCACTACACCACACTGCCTCTCTACATTAAATGGAAATGGAAAAGGGAGCATGCATCAAAGCCAGCTGATGGGAGCTTCCTGTCACACTCAGCACCTAGACAACCAGTAGAACTTCCAGAAAAAATGTCAGGGGCGTCTCTTGCTATCCTCTGCCTTTGTTCAATGCACGCGACACGCTCAACCAGCATCCAAGTATAGCTTGTGGCTTGGCCTCTCCTCCAGGCTGGAGCTCAGGGGAAAAACCAGGCTGCCCCCGCAGCTGAATCTCTCCCGGGTGACGCGGCGGAATCCACCGTCCTTTTGCCCTCTTCCAGACCGAGAGTGTTTGCTGGCGGCAGACGCCGTGCTCTTTCTCCCTCTCCGCAGCCCGGCCGGCATGGCTCCTGGCTGCAGGCCGGGCTGCCAAGGAAGGAAATGCCCCGCGCTCTGCACCTGCCCTTGGGTAATCTGCAGAAGTGGAACGGAGCCACGCAGGCCCCAAGCCCTGCCCCTGCCCACTCCCACCGCTGCCCCGTGGGCGGAGAGGTGGGAGACGGCGGGCGCAGGACCCTCCCAGCCATGAGCTCCCGCCAAGCCCTGCTGCAAGCGCCCCTCTGGCGGCACGCGGCAGTCCCGGACCCCGGGAACACGGCACCACGTGTGGGGACACGCAGCCTCTCCCCCAGCACTCCTGCGCTTCCTGGGACCCTCCCTTCCAGACTGTCAGGGGCCGAGCCCCCCCCCCCCTTTAGACCACAGACTGTGGCCTCCAAAGCACTTTATTTCCAGCCTACAGCCAGTAACCTCCGAGAAAAAGGAACCGGACTGGCCAGGGACATGCCTCTCTCCACTCCCTTGGCCCTCCCGGCCCTTCCAAACCCTGTCGGATCCCAGGTCTGCCGGAGCCCCTGGAGGCAGCGCCCTGAGCTAAGCTCTCCCTCCCCGCCCTCCCCATGCCGGCGCTCCGTGTCTCCCAGGCCTCCCCATCCTCCTGCAGGGCCGCCCCAGAAAACGGGCCAAGACCGACAGCCTCGCTCCTTCCCGACACGACCCTGTAAGGCCATTTTCTGCCCCCGTGTGCCTGCCTGGGCAACCTCGGCGAGGACGAGACGAAAGACCTGCCGATGGTCCTTCCTAGCATGCCAGGGCATAAATCACCAACAATTCCAAGCATTCCGTCTCTTATCGATCTCTTTTGTGAACCGAGCCAGATGGGTTCAGATACAAGGCATAACATTCCCCTCAGCTTGATTTATGGATTTCTTTGTGAATTACCTGACCACAAATGAGTCATGTTATTTCCCGTGCACCTGCCAAATTGCAGAATCATATTCGTCCTGACCTTTCAACTGTGGGGAGGGGGGTGGCAAGGAGGAGACGGGGCCGTCGGCGAGCATCGCCACATCCGAGCGGCCTGCGCCGCCGGCGATCTGTGTGCGTGACTACTGCGCTGGCCCGCTCATTTGTGCGATGCATTTAACGATTTCATTTGGGGAGAAAGCACGCAGGAAACGGGAAGAGTGCAGAACAAGCGAGGACAGTGATTCAGCGCCGCTAATTCACAATGCCGGCACAAAATGTGAAGTAGAAGCACTTTGGGGGCGGGGGGTGAAACAGCCTCGCTTTCCACGAGGGAAAAAGAGGACCTTCTTGAGGGTGGCCACAGTGAGGCAAACCCATAAAAAGAGCCCGTTTTGGGATATGGGAACGCAATTCGAGGAAAAGGTGCATTAAGCAGACCCCAAGCTCAGATGCAGTGTAGAGGGAAAGACTGGGATGCAAAACAGCAATGAGGTGGAAGCAGAAAACTGGGAGGGGAGTGCAGGATCTTGGAAGTCTGCACCCGAGACTCGTTTCCACAAGTGGAACTGAAGCAGCTGCCTTGCAACAAATCCAGCCAAGGATCAGTCCAGGGCTAGCAAGCCACCTGATCTACAGCCAGAGCTGCTCGCTGTTTCAGACGGGTACCTCTGCCTGGTGGAATGGTCCAGCTCGCATCACCAAACGCGGAGGATGCATCACTCGGAGAGGGGGTGGTGGAGAGTGTGGATTTGCGCACGCTAATGCGTGTACGAGGATGCAAGTGCGAAAGCAGCGACGTCAACTGGAAAGAGAGCGCTGCGTGGCGAGGGTTTCTGGGGCCAGGCTACCTGCCGGTGCAGCTTGCTGGCCAGGGGCACCTGCCGCCGCCAAGCTGGCCTGTGCAACACTGAGGTTTCCGAGCGAGGAAACAAACCTCAAGGTGGCTGCGTGTGCCGCAGAAGGAGATAAGACGAAAGGATGCCGCACCGGCGTAGAGCACCCGCTGGCGTCCTCCTCTCCCCACCCCTTTCCCCTCCGGTGCCACGTCCATTCTGGCTGGTGAGCAGGATAAAATGGCTCAGATAAACAGAGCACTGCTGTTTCTGTGCATCAAGGCAGCTTCCCCTCTGCAAAATTTGCCCAACCTGAACCGCAAGCCAGAATGGCGACCCCACTTCCAGGTGCCGGGCGCCTGTTCTGGCAACCGTCAGTTCTGCTGTGTGTGAATGCAACGCTGCTCTGTTCAGGGAAATTGGTTCCAGCTGCAAAGGGGTAGGGGAAGGGGGAAGTGAGAGGGGGAAGGGGAAGGGAAAGGCAGGAACAATCTTCATGTAGCCAATACATTGGGGTATATGGCAGGGAAACTGGGATGGGCAGGCCTCCAGCTGGATTAATGAGTGACACCCCCCTGACCTTCTAAACAGTAATCAATCTGTTATGAACACAGACACTGCAACGGGGGCATGAGGCCAATCCGCTTCACCGCCTGGGACCGGAATCCCCTCCTGCTGGCCGCTTTTGGGTACGCGCAGCCTGCAGACGTGAACGAAGCACCGATGGCTTTGCTTGTGCAGGGGCCTGAACAGAGTCTGGGATGGGGCAGACCATGCCTGGAAAAGGTTCCTTGAGCCAGAGAGCACAGCATCTCTCCGTTCCTGGGTGGAGAGAGACACCCCCTGCAGACACGTGTCTTCCTCAACCCGAAGCGTCCCTTTAGGCTGGGCGTCATCTTGAACCCCATTTGTTGTCCCCCTCTGAAATGGGAACCGAAATGGAAGGGATGCATTATAAAGCTCTAAAATTATAAATCCTTATAAATTTACACCTATAAATACTTTATACTTAAACATGTCAAGCTCTAAACTCTAAATCCATTGACGGCTCTGCAGCCCAAAGGGGGTGTTGTCGGCCGTGCAGAAGACGCAGTCGTGGGTGCGCATGGTCCAGCTCCCCCTGGCAGGAAATCTGCCACTCTGGAGGGCCAGCCAGAGGCCCGAGAAGGACCTTCTCTGACCCTGAGCCCAGGTTCGGCACCCCCATCCTGTTGGCCCCCGCAGCTACTCCCCCAAGTTGCCAGGTGGGCACGTACCTATGGAGCTGCGCAGGTCGCAGTCCTGAGCCTTAGAGGAGCAAGCTGGCTCTGGAGCAGTGCCTGAGCCACGGACCGGTGCTCAGCACCACGGAGAGCTCCGGAGGCGCAGGGGCAGTGCATCGCCCGGCTCTCCACCGGGCCATGAGCTGCCCGTCTCCACGGAGCACGCGTGGCGGGGGCGCGCTCCTGGCTTCCCCTTGAGAGGGAGGGTGCCCCGCGCCCTCGCCCTGCGCCAGGCGTCCTGCGCCCGCCCGCGGCCAAGCCCACGCTCGGCACAGACCAGCAGCGCAGGACCAGCGCTGGGGCCGTGCGGAGGCCGCCCTCCCCCTTGGCTTCTGCTGCCTGCACTGGCGTGGGAGACCGCGCCTGGGCTCCTTCCTCCAAGCCTGTCCTCTGCCCAGCCTTAGCTGCGGTTCATCCCACACCTGGAGAGTAAACGCTGTATGAAAATCGGAAACGTGCACAGTAAAGCTTTCCGTGCACATTTCCAATACCTGCCTTTAAGGATCTCCCCGCTCACCCAAGGTCCGATGCATTTTTCCAGGCATTTATCCCCCCGCCCCTTCTTCTTGGCTGGGTCATTTAAATGTATAGTTATAGCATTTTAATGCTATTTTAATCTTTTTAAATGTAAAACCTTGTTTTATTGTTTTTATATCCTGTTCTGAGCTGCCCAGAGAGCTTTGGCTACTGGCTGTTCAGAAATGAAATAAATGAATGAATGAAAGAATAAGCGCTGCATCTTTGTGCACAGTTTTCGCCAAAATCCCTGTTTTTCACCAAAATCCCTGTTTTTCGCATGTAGTTCTCCTCACACTGTTGAACATCCTTTCCGTGCATAGAATCGTATTTTGCGTGCCGTTTGCTATGAATTAGAAATCAGGCTTGCATTTTTGAATTGAATGGCTCCATCACAAAATTTGGAGGAGAGCGAAATTCAAAGAACACCAGCATTTTGGTTCATGTTAAAAGTGCAAAAGCAGGACCTACTTCTCCTCTACCCCATGCACTGGCAACTTTTGAAAAGGCTTGTGGTTAAGTGATCCTTCCTCTAAGACACTCCTGCTCCAGGATCAGCTGTCCTTCCATCCCTCACTTTCCTTCACACACACTTCGGAACGGTGGACCGGGATGCGCGTGTTTGTTTTTCAGAAGCACTAAAAGATCCAGGTCTGGATCTGCCCACAGAACAGAGGATTCGTCCGCCAGCTGCAGGCGTCTGCAGGAAATTCAAAAGCTGGGTCTGACAAAAATATGCCGAGTTTTGCAGCATTGCTAAGAAAGTGGAGGCAGAGGGAGGGGGGCGAGCGGAGGGGGCCTCCTTCCGCTCGGGATGCTGCCATCGCCACAGGACAAGCCACAAATGCTTGGCGAACTCGTACTGCAGTGCTGCTTAGGATGCACAGCTTTGTGCTTCCTGGAATGGGAGCGCAAGCTGCATGGCAGAACTTCTCCAGCACCTGCTGGTCAGCGCACAGGAAATTCACGGCACGGCAAATAGAAACACAGGAACAGAGCGAGTCAGAAGGGGCCTCCCGGGCCATCCAGTCTGACCCCCGGCTCCAGCCGGCTCCGCTCACAACATGCCCACCATGTGCATGTCCAGCCTATCCTTGAACACCCTCCCCGATGGGCCTCAACCACCTCCCGGGGAAGCCCATTCCACACCCTCGGGGTCCTGACTGTCAGGAAGTGCTTCCTGGCATCCAGATGGATCCTTGGTTCCCTGAGCTTGGCTCCATTGGAGCGCCTTCCTCTGCAGGGGAGAACAGGCCTCTATCCACCTCCATGTGACACCCCTTCGCATATCTGTATGTCGCCAACAGATCCCCCCTGAGTCTCCTCTTCTCTGGGCTGAAGAGACCCAGTTCCCTCAGTCTCGCCCCATACGGCATCCCCTGCAAACCGGCCACCAACCTTGTGGCCCTGTGCTGCACTGACTCCAACCTGGCTACATCCTTCCTGTAATGAGGGGCCCAAAACTGAGCACAATACTCCAGTTGCGGGCGCACCAGAGTCGTATAGAGTGGTAGTGATACCTCTCTCGATCCAGAAGCCACACTTCTGGCTATGCAACCAAGGGTGGCGTTCGCCCTCTCGGCCAGCACATCACATGGCTGACTCATGTTCAGCCTGCAGTCGACCAGCACCCCAAGGTCCCTTTCGCAAGTGCTGCTCTCCAGCCACTTGTCCCCTAGCCTGCACTTATGACACCTGTTCCTGCACCCCAAGTGCCATTCGCTCGGGTTCTGCAGGGCACCCGGTGAGCAATGAGCTGCTTTTCTCGAGTGCACACCGAAGCCACTTTGAGGACCTCGTTGCTGCCTTTGGAAGCCCCTAATCCCTCCGATCAACCGGGGGCACCCATCGCAGGCAGCTCTCCTTTTGGAGAGCAGAATCAGGCCGCAGGTGCCGAACACAAGTGCTTTTCCATGCCACAGAAAATCCTTGCTCCTTCCTCCATCCCCTGCTCAAACAGCCAACAGGGGGATGGGACCCGGGGCAAGCAGGCCGGTCCACTCCCCTTCTCCTCCGCTCACCCCCAGCAACAGGGCTGCGTTGGCTTCTGCACAGTTTCACAGAGAAAAATGAGCAGATGTTGCCCCTCCCTGGCTTGCACAGTCCTGGGTAGGGATGGAAAAAAGCATTAATTCCCATTTCTCTCCATTTCTTAAGTCTGGTCAGTCTCAAATGCTGAGAGGTCCTTCAGACTCAAGCTGCATGCGTCCTAATGTCCTGTGTCCAAATAAACGATTGTTTTCTGACACACTGCAATATTTGGGAAAGCACTTACTTACAGAGAATAAGTTTCCGTTCCTTTGAGAGCCAGCATGATGGAGTGTGTAAAAACACTGGACTGGGAGAACTGGGTTCGAGTCCCCGCTCGGCCATGGGGCCCACTGGGTGACTTGGGCCAGTCACAGACTCTCAGCCCAGCCTACCTCACAGGGCTGTTGTTGCAAAGACTGAGAGGAGGAGGCGAATCACGTTAGCTGCCTCGAGTTCCTTGACAGGTTGGAATATAAATATGACAAACCAAAGACAAATGCCAAAGTTTTAACAGGCAAGTTAGGCAACTTGGCCTTCCAACGCGAACGGAGTGGATGCCTTTCCCTGTGCTCGGTTTCAGGGCATCATTACAGCAAGGGTTCACTCAGGGATACAGCCTCGTCCAGATTTAACGCTACAGGATCAGGTGAACGCCAGTTTTCTGTCACCTGAAGCGCCAGGTAAATAGGCATGACACCCAGCACTCATTTTTCACTGTTCATTCATTTCTGGCATATGTCGCCTCAGCAGCTGATGGGAGGTTACAATTACAGCTCCATTGTTGCGATCTCAACGGGAAATGCCTTCGTTTGATATAATTCAAATGCGATTTTACAGAAGCGCTTCGTAACTCAAAGCTGGATTGGAATTTTTTGTCACTTAAGCCACCATGCTTCGTTATTTTATCATCCAACATTAGTCATGGGGCAGGGAGGGGGAGAAATGTCAGAGAAAACGAATCGTGCTTCATCTCTGGACTCTGCTTCTGCAGCCAGAGGAGTTCTCTCTCTCTTTAATGCAACACATCACATCGCTGGTTGCAGCCCTGATGGATAGGCGCCCAGGTCACAGACATCCACGCCATGGCGAGTTGCCCTGAATTCCTATTTCTGGTTTTATAATCACTTCTAAAATTGCACCTATGCCTATTAATTGGCGGTCCTCTTTGGGGTGGCACATTTCCTCCTTTTGGCAATGCATCAGAGGTCACCCTGGCCTTGCCCGAAGGCGCTCAAAGCCTGGGGTTCGACAGGGTCCAGGGGCTGCATCTGCCCGTCCTCAGCAGATGCTCACTCCTTCCCCTTTCTGCTCATCTTTCCTCTTTGCACAGGCCCTGCCTTTTGAGATGGTGCACCAAGCCCTGAGTTCATTTTCAGTCCCTCTCCCGAAGAACCAAGTCAATACCGCCTTGCTTCCTGGGATCCAAGCAACGCCATTATGAGAAACACTTTTGCTGCTTTCCTGGCACCTGGCTAGATGAAAAATACAATTACGCTTCTAGCTCCCCACACCAAGAATGGACTCAAAGGGTCCTGGCAGATTTGGCATGCCCAGAGGTTCGTAAGTTCGTAAGTTTTACTGGCCTTCCTATTTCTCTCTTTTGTTCTTTCAAATTATGACCCTTCCCTGAATTAATTATTTCAGAATTCTTGAGAAATGCCAGATTCTAAGGGAAAAAATAAAAACCAGGTGCAGAAATGAGGAATCGAAGTAAACAAGCAGGCGGTGTGACTCTTCCATAAGAAAGCGTTCAAATCAGGGCAGTCTGGTGTGGGAAAAGGCTAGGCAAGGGGAGACGTAAAGGAGGTGTGCAGAAGTTCCAAACGGGGCGGCAAGACGCTCTCCCTTCTCCCCGTGACACTCGAATGAGCATCTTCCCGTGCAGCCGAAGAGAGCAAAGGAAGGACTTCTTCCTGCAGGCCAGGCCCTTGATCTGGGGCACGATCCTATGGCGCTTCCTGCCACTGCCTGGACTCAGGAGGTGATGGACATCCAGTCCAGCAGGGGGAGACCACGAGGGGCAGCCCGGCTGTGACTCAGCCCCGGCCCCTTGCGAAGAAGACGGAAGCGCTCCTGAAAGGAAGGGCGGGAGGGGACGCTCCCGTCTGGCCCAACTCTTTGCGTGCTTCTTCCATCACTCAGTCAGAAAGCCGCACTGCAACCAGTGAAGGCGCTGAGAAATGCATCACGCTTTGGCGCTTGTGCCCCAGCCTGCTGGAGAGGCAGCGCAGGAAGGAGCAGGGAGGAAGCCCTGCTGCAACCGCTCCTCCAGGATCCAGCCCAGTAGATGCACTGTGCGCTCACCGCGATGGCCGGTGTGCCTTATGCGCTCATTTATTGCACTTCGATAAAAGCTGTCCATTAGCGTCATATCTGCTGATGCACGGACAGGCCTTTTGGTCGATCCCACAAAACTGTTCCTATATTCATCCGTTCTTCCTGTGAGAAGGTCATTGCCTGCAGGGTGCATCGTCGGCCAAAGTCGCCTGAGAAACTAACCCAGAAATACTCTTTGCCATGGTGTGCTTTGTACGGTACACGTGAGTTTACTGGGCATCATGACTTACATCCAAGTTTATATGCGAGCAGATGAAAATGAACTTCCCTGCTTCATCCTTCCAGGGGCGACCAACTGAAAAATTCAAACAGAAGGACAAGGGACCCTTTGCTGAAAGGTATGGGGGGAAGAGGCCCCCAGAAATCAGGCAGAGAGACCTTTCAGGCTTCCTCTCTCCGAAAGCAGACACGCGATCCAAATGCTTTGTTCTAGGGCTTTTTTTTAGCTGCTTCTGCTTTATATTTTTGCTTTTGGGGCAACCATGCACAGTATCCAGCAAAATATCAGATCTGGATTAACAGAGACAATATGGGAATGAATACTTATTTTGTTGTCCGAGTCTTGCTTCCTCTAATTAATAAAGAAACCAACAAGGAAACGGATGAATAAAATGAGATTCTGCAAAGGCAGATAATAGACTGCTAATTTAAATCTATTTTGGTGGCCAAGTCCTGGTCATTAATCACAACTCAGAGCTAAGCAAATGCTCCCGAAGGATTACTTTTAAGGCTTCCAGAAAGTATGAGTAAGCCCAGGAAATCTCCCAGGCTCTGCTGTGCAGTCCTTGAGTTTGTCTGAACAAGCACAGAAAAATTCTCTGATCCAGATGTCCTAGCACTTGCACAGAAATCCTTTATATATGCTTCATTAGCACATCTCCAGCCTCCGTTTTCTTGATCTTTTTAGTTTATGTTGACTCTGGAATGTCTTTCCTAAAAGTATGATTTAAGTGCAATTTTTAAACATTGAAATTGGATTAGGACTGGAGCCTCGTTTGAATGGTCTTCCCAAGAACTCACCCAACATCTCTGCTTATGAAAAGTTCTTAGATAATGCCAAGTGTCAGAAGGAAACCCAAGCAATCCTCACCAAAGCCGCCATTCTCCTTTCTGCTCCTTGCTTTGGAGAGCCAATTGTAAGAAAACTGCACACATTTTAAAGGTGTCTCCTGGCAAGAAGCCTGTAAGGTTTCGGAAGGATAGGTACAGGAGCTACGAAGCACTGATGACTGAAAACTAGTTTAAGCCTTTCTTCCTGGAAAGTAGTGAACATATCCTAGGATTAGAAAGTCGGTCACACACACTTCTCCGCATGTGTTTGGAGCAACGAAGCCAGAAGGCACTCTTTGGCACGAGAATGGCAGCGTGAACCTCTAAGCACAAACCAGCAACAATTCTGGTCCAACGTCAGCTTGGTGGCTTTGGCAGGAGGCCCCCTGGGAAGCCGGAGAGCCCCTGATTCTGAACGTCTGAACGGCTTCAGACGTTACCCAAATCCAGTGCACGTCCATAGTACTGACCCTTCCTGCCTCATTTCCCCCCAAGATTGTCTTCTTGAAAGCAGAATCGTTTCCACACTGTTTCAGCCCTTGTGCTGGCTTAACGAAAGTACTGTGGTAACATGGGTTGGGGGATTTTTCCTATACAAACTTTCCCACGAAAGTTTGACCTTTCATTGCATCCATATTTGAATGTTCCTTCTGTCCTTAGGGGGAAACATGTTGAAATCGAGGCTGACCTTTATTTTACCCTGCTTAACCATCAGAAGTTGGTCCTGCTGTGAAATTCACAGGCAAGTCCCTACAAGTTGAGGGTCTCATCTTGTGCTGAAGAAGGTCTTCCAGTTTCCAGCTGCAGCTTGTAGTCCTGCTTGTGCTCATGCTAATGAATGCTAGGACAAGCACCAGTTTGCGTGCGCGCACACACATCAAAAAAACATGGAAACATGGAAACAGAGTGAGTCAGAAGGGGCCTCCTGGGCCATCTAGCCTGACCCCCAGCTCCAGCTGGCTCTGCTCACGACACGCCCACCATGTGGACATCCAGCCTATCCTTGAGCACCCGCACCGGTGGGGCTCCCGCATCTGCAGAATCCATTGGATCTGGATTTTCTGAGGAATCTGGATCCGCAAACTGCTTTGACCCTGATGCCAACTCTCCTGGGAGAAAGTCCACTTAATGCACTGGGACTTACTTCCAAGGACATGCAGTATGCATAGACTGTACTGCGCACCCCTTTCCTAGAGTCACGGGGAAGAACCCCAAAGGGAGCTGGTCCCAGTGATGACCCATGTTATTTGTTAATGGATGGAGGAATCTGTCCTTGCTGGTTGTATTTCTTTCAACTGAAAATACTAGTTCAGCCTAGTTGTCTTGGAGGTGACTCACAACAACCCTGCGAGGCAGGTAAGGTCGAGACTCTGTGACCAGCTCTAGCCTTTGTGAGGCTGAGTGGAGGGCCAGAAGTGGGATCTCCCAAGCCCCAGGCCAACACTGCAACCACTACACCGCACTGTCTCTCCCATTTACTCATCCCATGGGACTTACTCCTCAGAAGACATTACAAGGTCGCACTGCAAATCACACAAAAGCCCGTTCACACTGCAGGGTAGCTCAGAAACAAAAGAAGGGAAATCTATCTACTTCCAGCGCGTCATCCTTTTGCATTTCCTCACCCACGAGTGTGTTCTGTCCTGGTGCCGCGTTAAACTTCAATACATTTAGAAAAATACCAGAATGAAATTTTGCACTTAAACACACATTTAGGCAACATACTTCTAGAGGTCTTTTCTTTCTGAATGTGTGCATAATTTAAAATGCATTGGAATGTGTTTGAAATGCCAAAATTGTGTTGGAACAGAAAAAAATCAGCGGGGAGCTAATTTCCAAAGTGCATGTTAATCCAGGAGCCGAACCGGGTCAGTTTGTACCGCAACTCACAAGGATCAGAGATTCGTGCAGCCCTGCTTATCATGTGCACTCAGCCTGAGATATATATTTCAAATGAAGTGTTTTGAAAGGTGTAACGCGGTTGTCCATTTGGCATACTTAATGGACCTTCTGGCTACAAACAGTGTCAGGAATGTGTCTGGCTCGCATCATCTTGACATGAACTTGGCCATCCGGGGCTTCAAACAATCATTGATCTGAAAAATGGCAGTGAAAGGTTTGTTAACTATGCCAAGTTCGCCAATCAATCCGTGGATTCCCTGCTTTAACTTCCTTGGAGATCATATCGCATATGCTAATTTCTCTCAGAGCGAGGCACGAGGAGGACATGCTGCCCATCACAAGCCGGAAAGGAGGGTCACGCGGGACCAGAGAGCAAGGCTCAGCCGGCCCCCGCAACCGCCACGCAGTCCTGCAAATTTTAGTGCGGGAGGAAAGGGCAAGACCTTTGGAAACGTGAGTGGTCTTCTAGGAATGCCTCCAGGTGCATCGAGGTTTGGTTTATTTTTACTGTTAACTGGACCGTGGATATAAACTCCTGCAAAAGGAGTTCCCCCGGAGTGGCTGAGAAGCAGCAGCGGAACGGTCAGAAAACACCAGCCCCCTGTGAGCTGACCATGGTCCTGCACGCCTGCGGGCCTTCCAGCGGCTGCCGCTCCGCCAGCAAGGGGTAATTCTAACACAATAGCGGTCGCTGTCCCACACTTGTGCGCACGGCAGGCCTGACGCTGATCGGGGGGCCCTGCATGCGTCTACATTGCCCCAGAACAGTCCATCAGCAAAGCAAATTGCACCTCCTGGGGAACGGATCTAGGTTAGGGCCAAGGTGGTGGTAGGGAAAGAGTTAAAGTCCCCTCTCCTCCCCGCCCCCATGCTAGGGGCCCATTCTGGTTGGTTCAGGCAGGGCAAGCGAAAGTCAGTCCTCACTGGAGCAATCTTTCACTGGTGTGGGCCAAAGAACCATCTTCCACCCCTAACCCTAACCGTTTCCCAGCCTGCTCCTCTGCAGCTGATTCGGCCTTCAGCTCCCATCAGCTCCAGTAGTACAGCCAATGGTCAGAAATGCCGTCACTTGTGTGGCAAATCATCCAGAGGAAAGCCTATCAGGGCCCACAAGTGTTTGCTCAAGGAACCCTTGAACACTTGCTCTCTGGCTCGGAGGATGAGTTCCCAGCACAGTCTCCACTTCTGCAGCCTCACAGAAGCCTCGGGCTACAAAATCACGCAAGGGCCCTTTAACAATTCAGTCAGCTCCTCCAGGAAAAGCAGTGTGTACCACGCACGCACGCTACAGGTCTTGCTGGCTTACATAAGACTTGGCATTAGCTCCCTGCTGAGACAACATCCTCCTATTGTTCTAATAGAAGAGGGCCTCCCAGCCAGCAGGATTCTCCCGGAGAGAGGTATCTGTGGTGCTGGGAACTGTATTCCATTTAAGCCTGACAGGATCTCAGAGAGCTTCCTTTCGGCTAATCAGTGGTGGACTATAGCCGAATATTTTTTCTAGTTCTGGGGGGAAAAATTGCACCTTTTTGCAAGTTCCATCATTTGTACCAACTGTTATTTATTCAACAGGTCTGATGACCTTGACATTGTCAGAAATGGCATTAACATTAAAAAATATTGGCAATCTTGAATAAGAGTGAATAATCACCAGTTTGTCTGTCCACTAAGTGGATCCACCAAGGTATATCTGGGCACCAAGATTAAAAAAAGATGCAGGAAAATTAGAAAGGGTCCAGCAGAGGGCAACAGAAAAGATCCAGGGCTTGGAAACCCTGCCCTGTGAGGAGGGGCTGAGAGAACTGGGCATGTTCAGCCTTGAGAAGGGAAGACTGAGGGGAACATGATATCCCTCTGTAAGTCCCTCAAAGGCTGTCACAAAGAGGAAGGTCAAGGTCTCTTCTCACTGATACCAGAGCTTAGGACATGGAATAATCTAGTCAAGTTGCAACAACCCAGGTTCTGGCTGGACCTCAGGAAAAGCTTCCTCACTGTCAGAGCAACATGACAGAGGAACCATCTGCCTGGAGAGGTGGGGGGCTCTCCCATGCTAGAGACATTCAGGAAGAAACTGGGCAGCCACCTGAGTGGGAGGGTGGAAAATGGTGTCCTGCAACAGCAGGGGGTGGACCTGATGGCCTTCTTGGCCCCTTCCAACTTGACTTCTCTATGATTCTCCTTCTATCTGTAATTTGTCTAGCCAGTTTCGTCCTCCAAAGTGAAGAGTGGGTAGAGAGCATGAAGCGAACGAGGCCGTTCACATGAGGGGAATACACCTCGGCAAAGCTACGTAACAGGCAGCTTTACAATCATGCGAACTTGAGCAAACCTCCCCCTCCAACATACACTTTTAAAAATGATGGCACCATTTCCTCAAGTTTCAAGATCCTCCCCAGCAAAAAACTGTGCAAGTTGCTGTCATTACAAAAAATGGAATCCACGCAGCGGCTTGACTCACTGCAGACTGAGTTGGAACAAGTAGGCGGTGAGGGGAACAGAACGAAATCTGCAGAGGCGAACTGAAAAATCCAACTTTTCACTCCCCCAAATAGATTTCTCAAACAAAATCCCTGGCACAGTCAAGGGTCCACTTTCTTCCTGCCTCTGGTCTTGCTACTGGCTTGTCACCCACACGCTTGCCCTGCAAGATCCAAGGGACCTCAGAATGGGGCACCAGGCACATGGAGCTAATTTAATTTGAGGGGGGGACCTAAACTCCACGGACCACGCCATCCAGCTCGGCCACCGAAACCTCCAAGCGAGAAATAATTGTCTGGAGCGGAGCATTCTTGTATGCGTCTGAAAGCAGAGACAAACACCAACTCCTTCCGGATGACTAATGCTCACACATTTATTATTCTACCCAATTAAAACTCCACTAATCACTTGGTGGTGGATCGTCTTTAACGCCTATGCAGCAGGTGTGAAATCGGCCGCTTTGGCCATGACTAATCTAGAGAATCTGCCACCTTGTGACTTGCTTTGCACAACAACACCCACTTGGAACGAACAACATGTTGCGCGCAGAACGAGACCAGGCGAAGGGGAGGGGCGCATCCTCTGCTTCCGAAGCAGAGAAACTTCTGCACCCTCCACCTTTGTCCGAGTGCTCCAGGTCCACGGAAAAAACACATCAGTCCATTTTGGGTCTATGTAACTTCACCCCACACTCCCTTGTAATTTTTCCATCCTATTTCCTCAAAACAAAACAAATCATGGCTAAAGATCTTAACAAAAATGCACATGCAAATACGCGCTGATACTTATTTTCTCTCAATTTATTTTTCCTTGTTAAAACAGGCACATCGTTGTATCTGTGCAAACGGATTTTATACTTTTTTTTGGAATGCCTGGGAATATTAAGGAAGTATGAATGCTTGAACTTCATGGATCACAAGGTTCCGGTTTGTGTGTCAGCCTCAGAGATGCAGGTAAGATTAGCGTCCTCGGGATGCTGGGATAGCAAATCCCTCACACTTTCCTGCTTGGAAAGCAAAAGCATTTGCTCCCCAGAGTTCTGCAGGAATCGGGCTGCTTATCCTAGAATACAGCCTGGAATAAGTGAAGCGTTCTTCATGCTACGGCATTGCCATGACTGGGGAAAGGTTGTGCAACAACCTTTGTTTTGCCAGCTTTGGATTCTGCTCGGCTTGCTTTCTAAGGAGCATGAGAGGAAGCCCTCAAGCTCTGGGCCGAAGGCACTTTCAGCACTTCCTCAGCCCAGACTTTCTGGGCAATCGGCCCTTCGGCAGCGCCCCCACCGCGAAGGGGGAGGGAGCTCTTCTGGGTTTCAAAGGGAGCAGTTTGGCATCAGCACCGCATCATTAAGCTGCATTTCCCTAATTGGCCAACATGCCAACTTCGCTTGCATCTTTTGACTTCTGCAGTGTGACTCTTCCAAAGCACCAAGCCAGGCTTCCTGCTCAGCCTTAACACTCTAAAAACTTGTGGTCGGAAAGCCAGCTCTGCTCAGAAGAAGGGGAAGAAAAACACCCCCCACCTTTACTGATTACCCAATTTGTGGACACTCCTTCACCAATTTAACATCCAACATTCCCCCATTCTCTAGGTGCTCGCATATTTTTAAAACATTCACCAAAGATCTGGAAATTGTGTCAGATGTAGAATGACAGGTACTGTAATTCCAGTATTTGATATCTGAAGGTTGACACATGGTCACATTTGGTAATTGACCTACATGGGTATTTATTATTTGACAGTATTTGATCAATGCGATGCACCAGGGTTGTTTTATCGGCTAAACAGACCACACGAAGCCATGCGGGGTGGTGTCTCACTCCCTCTGATAGGGGCAAGAAATGTTAATAGTATTTATCAGTATTTGACAGTCGAGAGCTGGAGAGATTTTGCATCTGAAGCCTGCCAAACTCAAAACCTGCCTAACACATACTGCTTCAATTCGGAGCTTAAAATGGCATACTCACAACATCGCTGTCATTCACACGCACACACGCAGCTTCACCAGTTACGTGGCACTCTGCCAATTTCCCAGGGTGTAGGGTACGGAGTTCTAAAACAGAAAGGTTTCGACTCGAGTGTCCAAATTTCTATGAAATGGGGATGGGTGAATCTGTCAGTTTGGCTTCCTCCCACATTTGGGGTTCAGTTGTTGCTCTTGACTTGTTCCGTTTTTGCTCTTTCTCCTATAGCTGAATGACACGGATCCTTATCAGAAAGGATCTGAAATGAAGCGCCTCTTTCTGTGCCAGCCGTGTGGAAGGAGGGTTGTGGTGCCCCTATTTGCCAAGTAGCCCCTGAAGACGAGGTACCTGCCAGGGAAGGAGCCCCCTCGCCCCCTATTCGGCTCTGGCAGGTCTGGCCATGCAGGATTCAGGCGGCCGCTCTTCAGAGCAAAGCACCAGGAGCCCGGGCCTGGCTGGATTGAGTCTGCTGTTCTCGGTGCTTTGCTCTTTTTGTTCTGAATCCAGGGAACTCTGCAAGCATCCCCAAATGAATGCTTTCATGCTCTGGCAAGAAGCAACTTGTCTCCTGCTGCTCTCAGTCTTATTCCCACAACAACAACGACCCTGTGCAGTAGGTCGGGCTGAGAGTCTGTGACCAGCCCAAAGCCACCCAGCTGGCTGCATGGCCGAGTGGGGACTCGAACCCGGGTCGCCTGAGTCCCCGTCCTGTGCTCTTAACCACTGCACCACACACCCCTCTGTGCCTGGGTCCTTTCCCCCACCTTGCATCCTTGCCCCTCAGGGGACTGGATTGGAAAGGCCCGGCCTTCGGGGATTATAGGGGCGCCCCACGCCAGGCTGTACGCCGGGGCACGAAGTGGGCTTCGCTCAGCAGGAAAAGGCAGCCCTGGGTTGGGCTGGGCCTCTTACAAAGTCAGACCACCGGTGGAATCAGCTGACACCACCACATTTTCTCCAAGAAGTCACTCAGCCGCGCCGTGAAGACAGGCGACCCCAGACCGTCGCGTGCAAGATGAGGGAGAGAAGGCAGCACGTGGGCAGGATCCCCGGCAGACTCTCCACCTGCCTTCTGCCCCGTCTCCCTGTTTTCCGGTTCCTGTTTTCTTCATGTTTCATTCTCCTCCACAGCTAATTTAATCTTGACATTTCTGGAGCTCGAGGAAATAAATAAGATGCAGTTCACATTTCAACTTGACTGAGGATGGCTTGGTGAATCCTGTGCTGTAATTACACCCAGTGACAACCCGAAAACAGAACCCTCTGGGGGCTGCACAGAGAGGCTTGGCACCGTCCCATCAGGCTCTTGAAAGGTTTGGGGGCTCAGGTTCCTCACAGATTTTAGAACGTTCTGGCCGTGTAAAAAATAAAGCCCTTTTTAGCTTCCTTCTCTGCACATCATGCAAATACGTTTCTTTATTTATTTGCATTGCCCACAATTGTGCCATGGCCCCCTTGCCTCCATTTGCTCTCCATGACATCATCACGCGGTTAACTCTGATTGGCTGCATAGCATCATGATGTCATCCCATCCCGTGTGACTCAATCCACAAGTAGTAGCCAGAAGAGAAATCGCACTGAAGCAGAAACACCAACATGGAGAAATAGTTGTTTTTGAAAGGACCGGAAATAGGTCAATATTTGAGGCACAGACACCATTTTTGCCCCTTCGGGGGTCTTCTCAGCAGTGGCCTCCCGAGTGCGAAATCAGAGGATGAAGTCACTGCCGCCACCACCCGGTTAAGACTTCCCTTTATTCCCAGGCCTGCAATGGCATGTGATGGGATTTAAAGGGCCTGTAAGTCGTTCATGTTATAAACTTCATATTGTGTCTTTATCATCCTTGTCCGCTGCTTGTAAATATTGTGACCTCCCCAGATGGCTTCCGGCTATCAGGTGGTATGGAAACCGGAGAAAAATGCTATTTTTGATCCTAAAGACAACACCAGAGACTATTCGACACAGTTGGAATTTCACCAAGGCAATCAGCAAATGGCCAGATTTCCACTGCCTCAGGGCTGGCCTGACTCCCCTCCCATGCACACCAGGTCCTTCAGTGCCTCTTCCCTTCCTCTGAACCAGGGCCAGCCGGCTCTGCACCGTGTCGCACCTGACCGTGCTAGATGTTTATACAGAGCCATCCTGTTTGTGATCAGCAGGAACGTCAAGCGCAGATTAGCCAGCTGACTTGGGGCATTTATGGTGAGATGAGAAAACCTGGCTCCTCCAGCTGCCCAGGTAGGCAAAGATTGGCTGATTGCTCTGAAGACGCCCAGGTGTTCTTTGGAGCTGTAAATTCCTTTTCTTAATGGGCTGGCCTAGCCTTTGCACCCCTCTGCCGCACCTGTCTGGTGAATTTCGGCAGACCCGGGGCAGCTGCTGGCTCATCCCCCCCATCTGTGCGCACTTGGGGCAGGCAAGATGTGTGCTGCAAGCTTCACCCTTCCGATCCCGCAGCCGCTCTAGCCGTGCAGCAGGTACAGCTGTCCGGGGCACTGCCAATCCCGCACGGAGCTGCCCATGGTCCTGAGGATCAACGCTCATGATATTTAAAGTGAGGGGGATTCTACTTTTAACAAGCAGAAGCCCCCCCTGGCTACCTCAACTGCACTGCATCACCAGCTCTTCCCCAGACCCATCATCCCCAGTCAATTAGGGGCTCCATTTCAAGATTGGGCAGGTACTAGCCACAGTGCCAGAACACAGCGGAGCCAGGGTTTGGAGCCGGGCTGGGTGAGAAGAACGTAAAGCGATGGGCCACGGGGAGGTAAGCGGGGAGGAACCCATTCTCTGTCTTAAGCACAGATCCCCACGTGCCCCCCCCCCCGTTTTACACAGGCACAAAAAAGCCCTGGAAAAAAAAAGCCCCCCCCCCCATGCCTCCGATCATGCTGGGCATCACAGAAAAAGTTACGGGCTGGCGCCTCGGTTTCCTGCCTTTCCCCTCATCCCGCCCTGCCACTTTCCCTTTTGTGCTGTGCCTATTAGAGTATAGCAGCAGGACTCTCTCAAGCCGTCATTTTTCAGCCTAGAAAACATGAACAAATATAACAACAACAACAATATACAAGTTGTTCTGAAAGGAAATCCATCTAGGAAAGCGGTGGCTAGTCATTGTGAGCTCCTTCCTGAAGTAGCAGCACTGCAGTTTGGTGATTCCGTGGCCTTTTCCACCCCATTCAGAATGTGGACCCGTTTCCAAAGGTGCTTTGCACGCGCCGTCTCCCACCCAAGCAGCAGCAGCAGCAGCGACAAAAAGCCAAGTCAGGATTTGCCTTTTCACTGTGCAACTCCCACCGTTCAGGAATAAATCATCCGCACAAGCTGACGGATGTCGCCCTGTAAATAATTAAGCTTTGGCCTCACGTTATAGAGCTGTCTAAATTTTTCAGCCCTAGAAACGAACATGCACTAAATTTCCCCACGTTGGGAAGACAAGATAGAACAAGGGGGTGCTGTCAACATCCGTTTAGGCATTTCTTGTAATACATTTGATTGCTTTCAAGAACTTGGCATACTCTGGATCAAGCATTCCTTCCCAAGGCATTCCGGAAGCTGAATTCTTCCAAGCGTTTTTCCGATGCTCCAATAAGACCCACATTCAGTTTCCGGGAATGGAACTTGTAGTGTATTCTGCCATTCATAATAACAGAATATCTTTTTTTAAATGTGCATGGCCCTGTAGGAGAGGCAAATGTCATTTGCAACGACATTTTTCCTCTCTGGCTCTAGGTAGCAGGTGTCAGCCAAAGTTTAATTTGGAAACCCATGAATTCAAAAGAGCTTATTCTCCAACACAGAGAGCTTTTCAAGGCCTCCTCCTGGAATAAAGAGCAAATCCTGCAGACACGAAGGGAATTGATGAGAAGGCCGTTGTGAGACAAAATGAGATCCTTTCATCAAGCGGCAGCATCGCCAATAAATAACACGGATTTAGCCAGGACTCTTCTAATTTGGGAGAGCTTCCCTTAGCAGGGGCTCCTCCCGCTGTGCGCCGGGGCGACCAAGAGGCCCGCTGGGGGCTGCAGGAAATAAAGGGACGGAGCCAGGGCATGCGGGCAGCGAAGCCGGCACGTGCTGCGGGACGGGGGGGCTCGCCCCCCGGATGCCTCCCCACTGGCCAGGGCCCCTGCCAAGCCCTTCAGGGCGGTACCAGCTGGGGCCCCGGGCTGGCTGGGCACAGGGATGGGAACTCTGATCATGTCCTGCCCGAGCTGGTCTGTTTTGCTGGCCTCTCCCGGAGGCCTGGGCGCCCCACCCGCCCAAGTCTGCCTGTGCACGTCTGCACTGGAGGAAGGGCCCTCCTTCCTTCTCCCGGTCGGACGAGGCAGCGTCCCCTCCGCAGCCTCCAAGCACCCGAAGTGTGGGGGGAGGCCTTGCCCGCTACTTTGCACGCCTCTGCCGTGCCTCCTCTCACTCACGTTTTGCCCCGAGCCGAGCCGAGCAGGCCGGCCTGTTTCCACCTGCACAAGCCCCTCGATCGCTTTCAGGGCCCCTTCCAGTGCTTTCTAAACTCCACCACATCCTTTTTGCTGACCAAGCCTGGCACGGTATTCTCGGCACGGTCACCCCACAGACTCAGCCAAGGGGAACCTGGTCTTGTCGGTGACATAACCATGACACCCTGAGTCTCAGCTCCTCTCCTAATCACGGCCAATCTAGCATTTGTCTTTTTTGCCCTGGGTTGCCGCTGGCGTCGAGTCGTCTGCCCCGACTGCCAGCTTTCTTTCCGGCTGTGCTTAGCTGTGGCTTTCTGCCCCGGCGCACGGCCCTTCAGACTTGCCCACCCTGAGCCGCACTTGCCCTTCCAGACGGCCCTTTGGAGCCCAGTTCTTGCTTTCAGCACCCCAAGAACTGGGTGTCGTCAGCCAAGCGGCCCGCTTCACTGCTCACTCCTAGCTCCAGATTATTTTTGAACCAATCAAAAGGCGCTGCTCCCCACACAGGCCCCTGTGGGACCCCACAGTTCACACCTACTTACAAGGAGAAGGTTCATTCCTACAACCTGCTTCCTGTTCTCAATAATTTACCAATGCACAAAAACCATGCATTTACCCATCGTGTGTGGCTTGGCTCCTAGAGCAAGGGACACACACACACACACACACACACGCCCATTTTCATGGTGCTACTTCGGGGGGCATTTTTTCAGTGTCTCAGATGGAGGAGGCAGAGACTGTGAAATAGGATAGTTGGTAGGAACTGCCAAACATATTTAAAATCCAGGCAAGGAAAGGAGAAACATTAAAGGAGACTTCAGCTTTTGTTATGGTAAACATAGGACTGAGCTCACAAGCCAGCCAGCCAGTCCCACTCCAAGTACACTAACATACAGGGTTTGTTAAATCCATCCCATCTGTGTGCCATAGATTACTGGGCATCTTTCGCTCCATCATCCATTCATTGGACAGAATCAGATTCTTAAAACCAGAAATTCGTTTTGTTTGCACTAATCACATTAAGAGTTCTGATACACATGCTCGTGCACGTGCGAGAAAAACTTTCAGGAAGGGCCAGTTTGTAGAATCAACATGACTCCAAAAAAGGGCCCACTGCAGAATCCATGGGCTGAGTTGCAGGAGTCTAGAAATCATTAGATTGCCTCCCCCTCTGGAACGCCAACAATAAGCAAATGTTACATGCAACCGGCTGCTTCTTCCTCTTTCCAGAACATATTTTAAGCCATCTTAAAATTATATCATTGCTGAATTATACATTATTACAGGAAATCACTTGAGGAGAATTTCCAAACAGGGTTTCTCTGATGGTCTGAGCTTTGTGAGCTTTTTTTGCCTTGCAAGGAGCAAAAGGTCTCATCATTCTGAACATTTTGTGTGGCTCGTGCAGTTACGGACGCGAAAGCAACTGGCAAGGCAGACCATCTCCAGCAGAAGAAATGGGACAAGGGATGATGGCTTAAATTGCGAATTAAGCAGAAAGGGGCTCTTTCGCAGCAGCTCCTCAATGCGCACATGGCTATTTCCTTTGGGTCAAATGTTATGGAATCACTCCTGTGGCAGAACTAAGGTGTTGCTGAGCACCAACAGGATCGTACTGAGAACAGCACCAATGAAAGACAAAAATACCTGGATGCTTTAGGAGAACACTGATATTTCCAGGAAGGGGGAGACTTACGGGGGAAATTTCCCCCCAAAACATCCACTGAAGTTGGCAAATGCTCAATAATTGCAGAAACAGAGTTGGAAAATGGAACCAGAGAAAGAGTTACTGCCTGGAACTTCTTTTAGGGGGGAGAAGATGGCCTGCAGCTTTTTAGAAAAAATAACACTGAGAAATTATTTCTTGCAGGGGGAAGACCCCCCCCCCAAGAGGAACTAGACCTTATGGGGCTTTCTAAGAAAGAAATATATTTTCCATAGCACCTGGGGAGGCAACTACTTTTTCATATGTGTGTGTGTACTGGATCAGCACGGCTCACTTCGAAGCACAGATGGAGACACCAAGTACCTGCGGGCAGGTCGCTGCGAGCGTGCGGTGTGCCTTGGCGAGGCATTATCCTGGCCTGGCGTCTTGGAGACACGCTGGGCTACGACTCCCATCTTGCACAGCCACCGCGGAGGGCAGAAGGCCGGATGGAGCGAGACACAGCCGTGTGCTTCCCATGTGGGCATTGCCTTTGCTCTCAAAGCCATGGGAATTCCATGCATCCTCTGCGCAGAGGCTTTTGTCTGCAGAAGCTCAGCTGTGACCATGTTTGCTTTTCCTGACACGAGCCTCTAAAGCCACCACGGGGGGGGGGGGCTGGTCTTCGTGCTGATCAGAGTGAGAAGGAGGCAGCGCCGCCGCTGCACAAGTGCCCTTCGCCCATTCTTTGGACAGAAAGGCAAAGGGCGTTTTGGTTGTATTTCCAGAAGAGGCTTCATTGGCCAGTCCTGCGAGCACGAGAACGCGGCAACCTGCCTTGAATGACAAGATGGGTGTGGGAAGAGAGGAAGGGAAGACTGCACGTCTGAACGGTGCCGCGAGGGTTGGTCCTGTGCCGTGCGGCAAGGCAGAGGGACTAGAGTTCTGCTTCGGGGAAATTTAGGCCACCGGACCTCTTGGCGCGGGGCTATTTGCACCGCGTCACCAAGGATGCCAGCTGACGAAGTCGGCTGATCCGCTTCCCCACGCTGAGGCCTTCCGGGCGTTTCGGACGTTAATTCCCATTGGCTCCGGACAGCATGGGCGACAGCCAGGGATGCTGAGAGGCTGCTCCGGAGCGCCAGGCGGAGAAGGTCGGTCCATATTGTAGATGCTTCCTTATTTCAAAATATGCATCTCAAATATTTCTAAACCACCCTTCTGGGAGAAGCCTCTTCAATTCCCAGGTAGCCGATGACAACGGAGGTCCATCGAGCAGTAGAAACCCATAAACAGAGGAGGTGGGAGGGACAATCAGCAGACCCAGGAGTGAATCCACTGGCCCGAGGAGTCCTGAATCCAGATGTGGATAACAACTGGACCAGATGTAGCCCAGAGGGGCCAGCAGTTGCTGGCCCTACAGCGGGCAAAGCAAAGCAGGTGCCTCGGGTGGCCAACTGTGTGGGCAAAGGGCAGGCTGGGGACGATGGGACCTGTAGTCCAGCTCATCAGGCTCTTTGGCAGACATGGTCATAAGGTATTACAGGAAGACACTTTGCAAGGTTGGCTCTGACAAATCCTCCTAAAAAACTTGCCCTGTTCCCAAGGGAAACGCCAGGAGTTCCCAGGGACGGGAGGTCAACCCGCATGACTTTCACTGCTGATCCACGGAAAATGGGCACCGCTGCACCCGGGTCAGTGCCACGAATAAATCTGCACAAACGGAGGAGGCGCTGCCGGGAACGTCTTTCCAGCCTCCGTTCTCCACTCTGAGCCGCTCCACAAACTCCATGAGTTCCCACCCAAACTCCATACCGATCTGCACAGCGGGAAGAGAGGTTTCCTCTCCTCAGCTCCTTGCTCTAAATCGCCCCATCTGAAAACACCTTTCTTGGATGGGAAAAGAAAGTGCCATCCTGAACGGAGTGACATGTGTTTGCACACAACACAAACCTCGGTCCAGAGTTTGGGTGCAGAGTCCTGCCCATGGGAGAGGACAGGCTGGGCGCAGGTTGACTTTTCCAGGAAAGGGTTGCGATCATTTCCCTGAACGGGCGCGTAAATTTGGGTAACCCACTCCAGGGTGGCGCTGCCTTGCACCGGCACCGAGGGCATGAACGGGGGCTTGCCAGTGGGCTCCGACTGGCTTCCATGGGGCTGGTGCTTTTGCCCCGCTGTGCCCTGGCGTTTGGCGCCTTCCAAAGAGCTCGGGGACTCCCTGAGATGCTGCTTTGATTTCGAACGGGAGAGTCCAGCGTTGGACTCCTCACGCCACATGGATATGGACCGACCATGAAAAACTGAGCCTGGGGAGGATGCAGAGTGATTTACTTCCGAGTAAACACACATAGATTCCGCAGCAAGGCCCCTGAATTCAAACAGTCCCGCTGGATTTGACCCGAGTCTTTTAGGAGTCAGTCAAGACTTGGGGTCAGGCGGCAATAGGAACTCCCAAGGTGAGTGCGGGACTGCATCCCCAGCCAGGATGATGGGAATTGCAGTCAGATGCATCAGAAGGAGGCTAGATGGGTCAAGGCTGGGTGAGCCCTTCACCTGCACCAGGGAGACATGATACAGACCTACCCTACAGGGTCGCTGTAAAGACCACCACACGGTACATCCGAGAGCTCTCAGTGCGGAGCAGGGCAAAGCCTGCACTTGTCACCGCTCAGGACCCACGAAACCATGCTAGATTGTCATCTCTGCAATGCCTGACTCTTAATTGATTAGGAGAAGTTAAAGGATAGCTATTGCCGTGAATCACCTGGCGAAATCGATCAGGCAAGGCATTTAATAAATCCCAGAAACACACAACAAATCGCAGCACAGCATATGCATAATCTAATAACGCATGTCAATTGTTGCTGCTGCGCTTGGTCACCGCCCCCCCCGGCAGGGCCGCGGGGGGGGGGCGGGGGCAGCCCCGCTCAGGGGGCCGAGCCGGGCCGGGGGCGTCGGTGCCTCGCCCAGGGCACGGCGAGCCCGCTGCCCCTGGGGAGGGGGCGGGAGGCGCGCCCAGCCGGGGGACGTGCGCGGCTCGGCTTGGCCGCGGCCCCCCGACGCCCGCCCGGGCCGCCTTGCACCCCCCCTGGCCGTCGCAAACTTTTCTGCAGGCGCGCCTCGCCCGCGCCCCGTCGGGGAAAGTTGCGCGCGGAGCCGCGCCGCGCCCCGCTCCGCAGGCCGGGAGGTGCGTCCCCCCGCGGCTGGACAGCGCCCTCCTGCGGGGGGGGCCCAGGACGCAAGCGGAGAGGGGAGCGGCCGCCGTGCCTCTGAGCGCGGGCAGAGTGCCTCGCGCCTTCCGCTCGAGCCACGGGAGGAGGCGCCCGACCCGCAGCGGGGCTCCCTCTCGAGACGGGGCCCCCGCGCGCGAGTCCGCCGCCCCGATCCGGCCGCGCCACTGACCTGGGCGCGCAAGGCGGGCGCCCCGCCGCGCATCTCGGCGATGGCCGGGAGCCGTCGCGGAGCCTCCAGCGCGCAGCCTTCCTCCCGCTGCTGCTCTTCCTCTTCCTCCTTGGGCTGTGCGCGTGGGCAGCGCGGACACGCGTGGAGCGGCGGCGGCGGCGGCGCCGGGCTGGGCTGGGCTGAGCCGAGCGAGCCGCCTCCCCTGCTCCGCGCCGCCCGCCTCCTCCTCCTCCTCGCCTCCTCCTCCTCCTCCTCCGCGCGGCTCCCGGCGAAGCGCGCCCCCCGCCCCGCCTGCAGGGCAGAGCCGAGGCGAGGCTGAGTCGCCTCCTCTTCGCGGCCCCCTCCTCCTCGCCCGCCCGGCTCCGCCATAGCAACACGGCAGGGAAGCCGGCGCCCCCCGCACGCCGCGGGGGGAGCGGGCCGGAGCGGCCCCCGCGGTGGCTGGCGCGCCCTGCAGACGCCCCGCTTCTGCAGCCCGGCGGAGGCCCCTCCGCGCGCTCCCGGAGCCCCGCCGGCCGGGCCGCCCCCGCCCGGGATCAGGCGCGTGGATCCGCAGGGCGCGCCCGCTCCCGGGGACCGACCGACCGACCGACCGCGCCCAGCCCAGGTGCGGGAGGCACGCGAGGCGCGGCGCGGCGCGGCGCTTCCGCTCCTCTTCCAAAGTTTCGCGCACTCGCTCCTGCTGCCCCCGCCGCCAAAGTTGCCGGGAACTCGCAAGTTGCGGAACGCCCCGAATCCCGGGCAGGGGGAGAAGCGCCGTCCCGCTGCAAGGCAAGCGCGGCCCGTGGCCCGGGCCGTGCCCGCGTCTGCTCGTGAGAAAGGCGCGGCGCGTCTTGGTGCGCGCAGCATCCCAGGTCACGCACCTTCAGCCGGAGTAAGCTCTCTCTCTCTCTCTCTGTGTGTGTGTGTGTGTGTGTCTTTAAAATACGGCATGGGTTGGTTTATTTTTTAGTGTTGCATTCCCCCACTATGCCTTACTATATAATAAACTGCTGAATTATTCATCTCTAAAGAGGAAATTAATTTTGATGGGCAGGCATATCATTTATATATATTTTTTTAAAAATCTGTGCATTAGTTGATACTTGGCTTCAGGATAAAATAACCCAGAATGCACTGACTTATGAAAACAGTTTAAAATCCCAGGAAGGGCAATCCCAGGTGGATTCGCAGTTTGTTTCTGGTTACCTGGCAGAAAAATACGTCCTAGCTGGGAGCAGAAAACCTCGCTGAACTGGCTGTACTTTATTCCAGCCATAACTCTCTTTGCATTGCTACCTCCCACTTGAACAGTTAACTAAATTTTGATTTATGGTTATGAAACCGAATGACCCAAGATTGGTCCCCTGGAGGGAGGGATGGTGAGTAATCGCCCGAAGGTTCGTGCAAGCAGGAGCTGGCAGAAAATGAAGGAGGGGGTGCCCGGTGGGGGGCGAGGCCAGGCGTGCAGCCGGGCTGGGACTTTCGCCCAGGATAGTCGTGGCAAGGAAGGGCCGAGAGCCCCGTCCGGGCAGCCTTCCGCAGCACCCCTGGGGGGAAAATCAACGAAGCCGTGCCCCAGCTGCACAAGGCGCAAAGGGGGCTGGAAGGGGTGCTCATCCGGCACTGCAGGACAAACCCGTGCCCTGCGAAGCCGAGAAATCCCACGCACCCCTTGCGCAGGCGCAGGTGCAGGCAGCTTCGGAAGGACTTATAGGCTATTTTTCCTATCAAGAAGAGCATGCAAAGCTGTTTACAAAGCCCAGCACTAGAAATCAATCTAGTGCCTGCATGCAGCTAGCAGAAGCTGCCCGAAATCACCTCGAACTGCCTCATTTGGAGTAAGGGATGCAGAACAGTGTGGAAAACGACCAGCAAAATAAGCAAGCAAGCAAGCAAGAGAACAGCCGAGGGGAGAGAGACGGGAGAACCGCCCTGTGCTGCCTACTCTGAAAGCTCTGGAGGATGCGGAGTAGATGAGTTGGTTCCAGCCCAGTCCGCCAGCCAGCCAAGCCCCTTCTGCAGCCAGGGCGTCACCACGGAGAAGGCCCTTTCCCCGAGGGAGGGGCATCCGGAGGGGAGTGCGAGCACAGTGACTGGGCTCCCCGCTCTGCTGCCGCCCCCTCCAGCAGCTGGCACAAAATCCTCCAAGCAATACTTTCATTTGTATGTTGGCTCACTTAATATATTCATGAAATGCAGGAGCTGCCTTGCAAAAGGCACGGGGTGACAGACCAGAAATAATACAAATAATTAGCATTGCAACCCTAGGCATGTCTACTCTGGAGGAAGCCCTGCACAGCTCGATGGGGATCCTGCCCTGGTTACCTTTGTTGCATAGATACCGGGCAGCTCGAGGTCGCATGGGCTAAAGGTTGGAGAGCTGCGGGACTGTCAGCGCCGACATCCTGGCACAGGGAACAGCGGCTCGCAGCCCTGGTCTCGGTGTGGCTTGGCGAACGCCAGAGACGGGAGGTCTGATTGGGACACATCCTGGCATGATCTTCCTTCATATCAAGGAGCGGCACAGCAACAACTCTCGCAGCTTGTTCCCAACTGTACTGGGAGAGGAAATACAATTTGCCCTTACCAAGACCCACGCCGCCCGCAGGCTGCATTTCTCCCTCCGCCGAGCGCAGGGCCCTCACGGCCCCAGGACGGCTTCGAGGGGGTCTGGCGTGGCTCGCATCCCCCGATCCAAGGCCAGGCACAGCACCCCAGTCTTAGAGGGGGGAATTGGAGTGCTGTGCTTGAAGGATGGGGGGAGCCTCTCTTTGAAGCTGAGAACCCGGGAGGAGATGAGGAGGAGGCTTTTGATGGGGATTGGAGGGAGAAAATGGGAAGAGGTCAGGACACCAGCTGTCCTGAGGCCTCCTCGCCACGTCCTCCCTTCCCACTCCAAAACGTTCTCACTAGATGGACAAAAAGGGGCTGTCCCTTGGAAAAACAGGGTGTGAGGACTGGGCACCCGACTTTCTCCTCCAGGCCTTCCACCTTGCGCAGGGTGTTTGTGAGCATCCGCATTCCGAACCTACCCTCTGTTACCCCCTATGTTTACACTTGATGAAAAATATTTTGCACATTTGTCTTTGAAAAATTAATAAGTCTTGTTTGCTTTCTATGCCCCTCATGAGCCAAAGGTCCCCTGGGAGGGGTGGGGGGTCCCAGGGCCTGGCATGAGGCTTTACACAGAGTAGACCTCGTGAGGTCGCCTTTCTGAGGAGGAGGTGGCAAGGGAGACATCTGGGGGGCTGTTTCTTTGCAGGCAGCAGAAGCTCTGAAATCGGACTGAACGCAGCTTCCGTCAGCCATCACTACTCCAAGGGAGTGCAGACGATCGTTGAGGGCTAAACAAACCATGTCTAGGGGGCTTGTTTAGGTGGTGCATCGTGACCTGCCCAGCACAGCTTTGCCACGTTGTTAGAACCCAGCTTGCGGGTCTTGTTTGTGGAGAAACCGTCCCCTGCCTGGTACGCACTGTGGCTTCTTCAGCCCCAGATGATTGTCCGAACCTGGCCAAAGAGTGGCTTAGCTACATGCTGTGTGAAGAAAGATGTCCTTCACGCTGCTCTTTTATCTGTCCCAGCAAGCAGCTTCATAGGATGGCCCTTTCTGGCATTAAAGGAGCTTCCGCTCCACCTTCTCCACACCAGGCACGGCTTGCACCTCTGTCCGCATGCGGGCTGTCGGGATTTCTTGCCCCAGTGCCTGTCCCTTTCAGCTGCTTGCACCGAGCCCTTCTGATGCCCACCCCCCTGGTGTGGGAGGACCACGCCTGCAGCTCCCCGCAGCCCCTTCTGGTTTTGACCACCCTAAACTATGGGTCATGTGTGAATCCGTCAAATCACGCTGGCCCAGGATGGCGCTTTGGGTAAGCAGAACACATCGCCTTCTGCACTGAGATGAGCGGTACTATTTAAATCATAATAATTATTTCTAAATTTGCATTTAAATCAGCATGGGCACTTTTATGCAAAGTATTGTCTGCCTTTTGACTATGAGTGTCTTCTTGGAGGGTACTTCCTAAGTGGTCATCAGGCGCTACATCTTGTTTCGCGGTCATAGTTTCCATGGCATTTGCTTTCATGAGTTTATTTCTTAAATTTGGCATTTATCCTGTTTGATGTGGTTGGCATACAAATGTGAGTCGAGGACTGACAGGCAAATAAGCCAGTCCCTCCCTCAGTAGCAATAATGCAGCGATGCAAAAGGGAGTCGTGCCGGTGATCAGATGAAACTCCAGTTCATGGTCCCGGTGGATCGTGCAGGCTTCTGCGTCCCCCAAAAGGCTTCCTCGGGCTGGGTGGGAAATGAGGCAAACGGAAGGGCTTGCAAGGGAAAAAGGTGGCGGATGCTGAAGCCTCGGGGTATTTCTGTGCTTCCCGTCCCAAGATGCAATATGGGAGGGGGTGTGGCCATTTAAATTAGGGTCCTGGAGATGAGCCCTAGTGACACCTGAAGGCTGCTAGGACGGACCGCAAGCAAAGCACACGTGAGCCCCCACTTCTGAAAACCGGAAATCCGACCAAGTGCATGTTGCCGTTCAGAGTTAAGCAGCTCCCACAAGACCTGAGGGACTTCCCGGCGTCTGACTGGTTCCACTGGCTGGACTCCATGCTCCTCCTTAGGCCATAATGGTCTGGCACCAGTGGAAATCAAAGGCCCTAAGTGGTGAGCCTCCCCAGAATCGGTGGGATCCTTCGCAGGTCCGGTGCGGCATCTTCCGCGGCTGCAGCGGCCCTGATGGAGTTCCAGAACGGACCCATTCCTGGTGCTCGCATTACGGAGGGCGCTGCTTTGGGTAGACACGCTGTAAAGTAAACACGTTTGCTGTTGCTGCATGGCTCACCTGGAAGGTGAGGCTTCGCACAGGGAAGTTTGCCTTGCAGGATCAGTTCTGCCGGGAGGGATTCGGAGGATTATTCAGGGCAGCCGAAAGGATGGGTGATTATTGTCAGAAAATATTTTCCTGGCAACACTTGCAACCAATCCCACAACCAAGCTGGGACGTTTGCTTAATGTGGGTGGTGTCTTGGAGGGTTGCCATGTGTCCTCTTTTATGGAGGGTAGCCCTCTGTTTCAAAGGTTTGAGGGCGTGCTTTGTTTGAAGGGCTGTCCAGTGCAAGTCAGAAGACCTGGGTTCTAGTCCCCACTTGACCGCGAACCTCCCTGCGTGACCTCAGGCCAGTCCCTGACTCAGCCTGACCTACCTCGCAGGGTTGTTGTTGGAAGGACAAAACGGAGTGGGAAAGGACTATGCAAGTCACCTTGGGTTCCTTGTGGGAAGGAAAAAGGCAGGATTTAAATGTAATGGAAGAGGAGGAGGAGGAAGACGAAGAAGAAGAGAAAGAGCAAGTGGAGGAAAAGGAGGTAACACCTGCACTGAACAAGATGTAAAGGAGCTGTACTGCATTTCTATTTAACTTGCAATCATAAACGTGCATCTATAGATATAAGTCGACATCCACAATGTGAATGCAAACCGGGCCCGGGCCGGTGATGCGCAGCCGGCCCTTCTATTTGCATGCGGCGAGGAGCGAGAACGCTGCTGGCACGCACATCACCCCAGAGGGAAGTGTGCCTCCTGCAACGCTGTTGGAGTGGAGGCCCCTTTTGTGGCCCGCTAAGTGCGGGCGAGAAGCCGCCCCTGGCCACTTTCTGCGTGCGGCATCAGAGAGCCCATTTCCTCCTCCCTAGCATGCCAAGCGGCTCCCACAGAGCAGACAAACACCGGGGGCATTCTCTGGGGCATTCCTGCAGCCCTCTGGCATGCCAAGTCCCCGTTTCCGGGAAGCAGCTTCGGACAGCTCGCCATAACCTGCCTTTTTAAACTCGCCACGTTTGTAAGGTGTCTGGGGGTTTCCCAAGATTGGTGCCGAGCGTTCCACGTTCGAAAAGGCTGGATTGCTCGGTGATGGTCGGCACTGTGGGTCCAGCAAAGACTGGCGTTCGGCCCTGGGAGTGTCTCCAGCATCAAGCTCAACCCTCGGGTTGAAACTTGGTCATCACACCACCTAGAAGGCCCTCTCACCTTAGCCTCGCACGCCTTCGTCAGATGTCCCTTGCCAGAGCCGGCAACAGTCTCCCCAGTCCGCCGCTCGCCTCCTCCCACGTTCGCGAGCAAGATGCCCGGCTCGGTGCAGCGAAGGAGTCCGCCCTTGTTATTTTCCCCAGGGCTTGTTCTGAGGAGACATACGCTTGCCGAGACACGGGGAAGCTCTCAAAGCAGCTCCCAGACAAGTGAATCTTCCGCAAGACCTTTTAGCTGAACGTGTTAAACGCGACTTCCTCTGCCATCGCTTGATCTGGTGGGAAGGTACCTTCCCAGTGTCTTGCAAGGGCACAGGTGCTCTGGAGTCTGCAGCCTTGCGTGCATTGCAGGCACCTGGCCACCGTCGTCCAGCGTAGGGACTGACGCGGAGCCTGTGTTGAGCGCCCAGCTTTCTCCCGCACCCAACAGAGAGAACTGGCAGGAGGACGGCCCGACGGGCTGCTGCCAAGGCAGTTGATTCACCCTCCCTTATAGAAGGGGTGGCCCTTCATGGTTCACAGCCGAGGACTGGACTGGACTGGACTCGACTCCCCCACCTTGGCACTCTCCAGAAGCACTGGACATTCCTGGGCCCCCGGTTGGGGAAAGCTGGATCAGATGTCCTTCAGGAAGATTCCAGCAGCTCATCCACAGAGCGCTTCCTGCCCTCCAGAGAGTCGACCGATTTCTCCTCTCCCCCTTCCTCCTCCTCGCCATTTTCCCACTGTTGTCCGAGGCGCGGTATTTGTGGGTCGATCGCTGCTTCGCCTCCTGTGGACTTGGCCGCCATTCCACCACCGCTGGGGCGGCATTTGCTTCCACCAGGGAAGTGGAATGGCGTCTTCTTGAGGAGACGTGGAGGAGGGCACCCCGGAGCGGAATGGGACGCCTTTCGTAACGTCGGCAGTGGCAACTGGCTGCCGGCCACCAACCTTTTAGTCTTGTATAACCTCATTAAAATCAATGGGACTGCTTGGATTTAGGAAGCATGAAGCCATTGCAATATGGCGATGCAACACAAATCTTTTCTGGAGGCAGGCATGGAAGAAATAAATCAGACTGCAGATCTGCAGGGGGAGGAAGAAAGGGAGGTTGGAAGGAAAGGACATGGATATTGCCAGTCTCTTTTCCCCTGGAGTGATGAAACCCTAGGATTTTCCTTGAGGAGAGGGCCGAAGTAATTCCCGCAGGGCCCCTTCCCCTTCTCTGCAAATGGCAACTGCAGAAGATGTTGCTGAAAGATGACCTAGGGCGACCTGAGAGTGCCAGCGAAGTGCCCAGTAGATGCCATGGCCTGGTGTACTTGGGAAGCCCTGGACTGTATCTCCCATCTTCCCCTTCCTTTGGCCTTGCCGGCTGACGCTGGTGGAGGGTGCCGTCCAAACGCACTGGAAGACCCTGGCTCTGGCAGGGCCCTCCTCCTTTCTCCTCTGAAGCGACGGCAGCAGGCTTGGGGGGCAGCACCCCATGGATGCAGGGCGGCTGGACAACCTCCGCCTTCTCCCGGAGGCTCCGCGCACGGCGCAGGCGGCCTGTCGAGAGGACGTTTCTGCGGCAGCCCCACGGGGCATCGAGCAGAAGCATTCCCGACCACGCGGGTGTAACTCCATCCTCAGCCCTTTTCCCTGGTAACTGGCAGTTGGACTCTGGCGACTGGGTTGTAGCGCCCGCAGGCAGCCATGGCGCACACCGCGGGACCTTTGGCCAGTTTTCGACTCTTGGTCTAAGCTACCTCACAAGGCTGTTGTGAGAATAAAACGGAGCAGAGGAAGCCCACATGAATTGCCCCAAAGGCAGTCTCAGATCCTAACCAGTAAGTGAATGCAAACAAAGCCAGCCCGCCCTGCCCTACCAGGAGGCGATGGGTGGAACTTGGCCCGTCCGCCTGCAAGCCAGCTGTCCTCTGGGGTGGAGGAGTCCTAAAGATGCTGGGCCTCGTGGCCCCCTTCCGTGCCTCCCCATGAAAAAGCCCCAGCCCGGTCCTGTTCTGCAGGTCGAAGGGCACGGGGAGGCACTGCGACGGTGGAGCGTGGGCAAGGTTCTCCCGGCCACGGAGTGCCCGGAAGGCACCCGAGAGAGACACGGCCAGGCCCCTGCTCAAAGCCTTCTGGGGCAGCTCCGTGGGAACCTGCTCGCTCACCTGCCGCTCTCCCTCCCCGCTCCGGGCAATGACAGGGGCGAGAAGGACCAGGAGGGCCCACCTGTGCTCTGTCTCTCTCTGCTTGTCCACCCCACGTGTGGCAGCCAGGATGAAACAGGGTCGGAGGAGGAGCAGGAGCAGATGGTGACCTCGGAGGCAAGAAAGCGAATTCTCCGGGCAAGGGGCCGTTGAGGGCATCTTGGCCACTGGCCCTTGGCTACTTGAAGCCGGCATTATGCAGAATTGCCCGCCCAGGAGGTTACCGAGTGTGGAACTCCAAGGGGCCCACTTGGGAGCGCTGCACCCCCAGCCCATGGGCCCCACGCTCGGGACAGGAGGAACCGTGGAGCCACGGAGACATCATCCTGCAGTCGATTCAATTTTCTTGAGGCGCACGCCCCTCCTTGTGCCGTCTGCATAAAGCTGAGCACGACCTTGGCTTTCCCCCCAGTGAATGACAGAATGGTTCATTGTATGTTGTGTCTTTATTCACCTCTAGAAAAGAGCTCGGGGCGGGGGGAGCGAGGGAACTGAACATATGGTGCCTTCCGTCGTCTTCGTCACACCGTGTCGGCAGCCTGCGAATAGAAGAGAAGTGCGAATCTTTGTTCTGGAGGGGTGGCAGAGACGAAGAAAACTGGCTAGTTGTTTGCAAAATTAATAAATATTAAAATACTGCCTGCTTACTGGAATGCTTAATCAAACATAAGGCAGTCAGCAATGCGCAGAAAGAGTCGAAAGTGTCAAAACAAAATCTGAAACCTCAACATGCAAAGCTGAAGCAGGAAGTCTTGGGTTCCTGTGAATTGGATCACGAAGTCTGAAATATTGATGGGATACAGCCTCCTGCCCGCTACTTGCAAACACTTCTGCAGTGTTTAAGGCACTCAGATGGAAAAAGCTCAGACAGACACCAAGAGATGGAATGTAATCATTCGTCTCAGGAGCATCTATCTGCGAAATCCTGGAAGTCTTTTTAAGCAGGCAGCTAGTTTCTCTCCAATCATTTCATTCCTCTAGAGTGGCCGCTGGCAGCCCCCCCCCCCCCCCCCCCCCCCCCACGCGGCTCCATCCCCAACTGAGACAGAGAA